>NC_064413.1:43752500-43920000 GCF_023375975.1 Astyanax mexicanus | reverse complement strand
CCTATCACTATTAAAACCCCAACACCAGGAGGGTGAAGACTAGCACATGCCTCCTCCAATACATGTAAAGTCAGCCACTGCCTCTTTTTAAACTGCTGCTGATGCAGCATTGCCTAGTAGCGTATTCGGAGGAAAGCGCAGCGACTCGGTTCTGATACATCAGCTCACAGACACTTCATCACCTTAGGAGTGATGAGGAGAGAGAGCGCCATCTACCCACCCAGAGAGAGAGAGCAAGACCAATTGTTCTTTCTCTGGTTTCCGACAGCTGATAGCAATCCCGGTGCATGACCGGGATTCGAACCAGCAATCTCGATCTAATGTTTTTTTTTTAAGGGAATAGTACAATGTCTCACTCTTAACATTTGAAATGGTTTATATGTTCTATTGTTCCAACTTTTTTGACTGTAATTTACTTTTCTGACTGTAATTTACCGAGCACTTTCCTGTTCAACCATTTTTATAAGACATTTAGATAATTCAGGTAATTTGAATGATGGATGTTGGCTATGTAAATAAGAGCGTGTATTTATTTGGTGTTTTCTTGTCTTATTGCTACCAAAACCTTTGTACATGCACTGCATATTTTTAAATAAGTACTGCTTGTGTTTCTCTCAGTCGTCCCCCAAAACAATAGAAGACACTCTTTGTCTTCTACCTACAGCATAGAGAAAAACAGCCTCGTGGAAGCGCAGTGGACATGCAGCGTTCCCACGTCCCGCTGACAGATTGAACTTTCCACTCGTCCTCTGAGACAGCTTCGCTGCACACCACACCTTCTCACATGTAGCAGTTCTTGACAGACGCCGCTTTACCTGCCAGGGTTTCCCGGGTCCGAGGAGACGTTTCCGGCAGGCGGGTGATGGATTCGTGGGCCATGCACTGTTCTCTGTCCTCCTGGGAGAGAGGATGTCATGCCGGATCAGGCCCTGGCTTCTCCTCACTGTAGAACCTCGGCTCAGTCTGGCAGCCGGCTCTCCGGCGGAGGGCGAGAGGATGGTGGCCGGCTGAGGGGAAGGCTGTCGGCCCGGATAAGCCCCGTGATTGGCCGTGCTGCATGTGGACACGAGCGGAGGCACGGTTCGTGAACTTCATTACGATCATCAGTCCATAGAGACGGAGACTCAGTCTCCTGAGCCCCTCTTGTCAAAACTATGTGACAGAGCCCTCAAAGGTCACAGTGCTACTAGAGATTCAAATAGACTCTTATGCTTTTACATTATTATCCTCACCGCTTATTATCTCCAATGAGATACGAGAGCAGTCAGCTGTCGCTGATGAGGTCAGACGATGGCGCTTTGGTTAGAATGGGGTGCGTTGTCATGAATTAGTCACAAGCAGCGCTGAGTGCTAATGGACTTCATGCATTCTGGATTACACAATCTGATTACAGAAATCAGGTAAATGTAATTACAGTAGGATTCCACTGAAAATATACGTAATTATGCATCATTTGATAACGATTGCATTTTAATTGATTGTTGTTTTTAAGAATATCATTTTTCACTGCAAGAAATTATGGGGCAGATCTTCCAGGCCTCTAATTGCCAACAATCTACACTCTAAGAAAAGGAAGTACAGATTTGTACTTAAAAGAGTACAAAGCTTGTCGCTGGGGCTGTACCTTATATTGAGGTACAAAAAAGTACCTTTCCATGAAAGTCCTTTTTTGTACCCATGGTTTTTGTGCCAGTTAAGATTATAAAGATTATAAACATTATCATCAACTAAATATGGCTCAAAAACTTGATGATGCAAAATTGACTGGCTTTCAAATAAAAAATGTGCAATTAAAATATATATTGTTAATTAGTACAGTGATACAGAATACTGAATGTACCTTTTGTTTGGTTAAATGGTACAATTTTGCACTTATTGCAGTTAGAAATGACTTTGTACTTCAGAGGGAACAAATCTGACCCTGTAAAGACCAATATTGTACCTTGGAGGGTACAATTATGAAGAGTGTACCTTTGAGTACAAAAAAGTACTCATATCGTACCTCTGTTTCTTAGAGTGTACTGACACTTTGCACCAGTGGGGGTGGCGAGTATCATTATTGGCTGTGGAATCGTTATTTACTGAGAACCATGCAAATGAACAACACAGCATGAGCATTGCAAATTAAACCTCTCTTTTACTTACATGGTTTTTAAATAAACACCCTTTTCTGACAGGTAGAAAATCTTATTAATAATAAAACAAATGGCATATTCATATACAAGTTTTGGGGAAATCACTAGAATTTGCTCAGTGTCCTCGAGCTATTAGCATAGCCACCATTTTTTCATAGATATTCGTAGCTATTTTTTAATGGTTTTGCTAATTCTGTGCTGAAAAATCCTGTTACCAGTAACAGGAGTGGGCGCCAGTAACAGGACTAGTCAGTCTTGTTCAACAAAGGTTTAGCTGGTTTTACTGCAGACATCTTGGGCTAATGTTGTCAAAAGCTAACTTGCTGGATAACACGCCCGAACATCAATGAATTTGTATTTACAGCTGTTGTGTAAATGTGAAATATACTCCGCAATTGTAGAAGAGCTATACAATTCTCTTTTAGAACACTTTGGTAAAATTTACTTATTAACATGCCTTGATCCGTATACAACCTACAGGTGTAGGTGATACAAAACCCTTATCCTCTGCAGTAAAATAAGTTATTTACAATCTGAAAATTTAAGGGCTTTCAACCTAAATCAACCCAATCAACCCAATGCATGTTTGAAAATAGATCTAAAAACTAGACAAACATAATGAAACTAAAGGTTTAGAGGCTATGAACTGGTTGATTTGTATTCATGATTTGTATTGATTTCAAAATTAAGTTCAGGAAAGACCCAATTTTATAATTTTATTCATTATATTTTGAGATTAGCAGATTTACTTAAATATTTTTTATATATTCTATTACAATTAAAATTATGATTTTCAGTAATGTTCCTTATCAAACATGAAAGCTTTTTATGTAATTCTTGAATAGAAATCCTCAGGATTTAGGGGTGTAATGTCAGGCAGACCTGTTATGGGGTTAGGAAATGGTGCTTTACTGCTCAGATTAAGGTGCTTTTACACCTATCTTCTGTTTGTTCCGGATTTTCTGATTTTGTTTGTTAATTCTGAACCAAAATAGCTGTGTGAAAAGTGATCCACAGTGAACCATATGTTTCAACTGTACCATGTTGCAGTTTGTCTGCAACTCCCCTTTGTGTTCACCAGCATCACACAGCAGCTGTATGTGCGTGTGACTCCTGTATCTACTGTAGCTGTAGATTAGCCCTTAAATAAACACAATTAAAGGAATCTAAAGATAATCTGTTACGTTAATTCTGCAACACGATGCGCATGCACGCAAAAGGAGTGTGGTTCTGACAGGTAGGCAAAATTTGGCAAAACACCAGCATTCGACAAACCAATTAGTGTCAAGCATAGGGAGATGCAGCCCACGTAGGTGATGACGCCAGGTGTGAAAATAGCCTAAGAATGATGTAACCTGGCAGGTGTATTTTTTTTATCCTTATTTCATTTGAAATGATTATCTTTGAAGAAATCTTTTCTATCTCAACTGCACCCAAGTTAGTGCCAAAAATAACACAAGCTGTCCCCAGGCATTAAAGAGCACACAGTCAATATTTGCTATCAGTCTACATAAAAATCTCCTCCCAGTACTTTCCGCGTAGAAAGGGAAACTTCTATAAATACATATGCAATAAAGCATTAAAGGTGCTAAGAGACCATGCACCAGTTTTGCAAAAGACTACAGTCAGGTTTTAAATGCCAAAACATGGAGTACTACTGCAAAAAACATCAGTAATCTGCTGTTATATCTATTTTTTTTTTTTTTTTTTAAAGATACAAATTTTCTCCCATCTTCTCCCAATTTATTCAGGCCAGTTGTCCCACCCATTTAGATGCTAGTCAGGTTTATATCCCCCATCACAGTTGAGGGTGAAGACTAGCACATGCCTTGCCCGACACATGTGAAGTCAGCTGATGGAGCATCGCCGAGTAGCATTGCAGTGCACTCAGAGGAAAACGCAGCGACTTGGTTCCGATACATCAGCTCACAGAAGCCTTGTGCTGATCGACATCACCCTTTGGAGTGATGAGGGGAAAGAGCTCCATCTACAAACCCAGAGAGAGCTAAACCAATTGTGCTCTCTCAGGGCTCCCGCAGCTGATTGCAAACTGCATGACCAGGATTCGAACAATCTCCCGGTCATAGCAGCAGTGTTTTAGACAGCTGGACCACTTGTCGCCCTCTGTTATATCTTTAAAAATTAACAAGAAAATCATGACCATATCTAGCAATTCTTATTTTTCATTGTTAGGGGACTATTCATTATTTGTGCAACCACCTAGCAACCACTTAGCAACAATATAGCAACCACCACAGATACCATAGCAACACCTTAGCAACCACCTAGCAACTGCTTAGCCACACCTTAGCAACCAGCCACGAATCAGCACTGCAATCACACTCTCAGTTTCTGCAATCTAGTTAGTACTTATTCTTAGATAATTTAAGCTTATTTAAGTAATATTCATATACGTACAGAGATAATTTATCTCTGGCAGATAATTACACTTTTTTGTTTAACAAACTGTTGTGCAATTAACATGTACAAATCATTTAAAAACGAGCAAACATTTCTAGAGTAAGTCAAATAACTATACGCTTATGCTTACAGAAGATTTGTCTAAATTAGCCAACATTAAAACAATTGAATCAGAATCAGTCAGATCAGAATAATTCCTAATTAGGTCTTAATTAGGATTGTGTCTATTTACTAGAAAATGCCTATTATTTGAGAAAAAGAAAAAAGCGAAAAAGTGGAAGTTATTATTATGGCTGCGTTGTGTTCTTGTGATCTTATTTGATTTTCATCCAATTATTTTACAAATGATGAAACTAAACAATGCATCTAAATGGTCAGAAATAGTCCAGACATGATCCTGAAAGAATCAGTTAGATCAGACCTTTTTTTAACAGCTAATCTGCTCACTGTTCCCAGCTAAAATCCAACTCTTACTCAACTTCATTTACAGTGTACAGTATGTGCTGACCGTTCATGAAAAAAAAAAAAAAAAGCATCATCCAGATGATTGAATTGGCTGGATTTGGTGCATCAATGGAAAAGTGGAACCGTCGTTTGGGAAAGACTGACTTAAGCATTAACAGAAGCATGATGAGCGCACAGATCTGCCCACATCAGCTTTTTCCCCACTCATCTGTAACTAAAGAACTTTTGGACAGTACCTAAGGTAGCATCTGGTGACTGTGCAATTAACTCCATTATTGAGTTTTCCCTCACTGTTGTCAGCATGAGCGATTTAGTGTGACTGACTCTGCAACTCAGGAGGGCGACCATATTCAGCGCGTGTCAGAGCGGCTGTATGTCTAAACGCAGGAGAGCTGGGACTGTTTTCAAAGACACGCTTCTTATTTTAATCCCGGGGAGCTCAAGTGAACACATTAAATGGAGGTAACAGCAAGTCGTTGCTGTTAGAAATTGGATTGGCAAAGGAACACAGACTTTGTGCGGAAATGTGCAGCGCGCTGCAAAAACCATGTATAGTGAGGAGGGTATCCGGCAGCATTTCGTGTGGTTTTATTTACCTGCTGCTATTCAAGAATATGTATAAACATCACAAACCTCATCCAGGGCTTCTTAAATTATTGCCTCCCTCCTCTGTGTCACTCATCTCTGTCTGACACACTTCTGAGTCCCTAGTTTACTTCCAGCACCGCGGGTCTGGGAAATGGAAAGTGATGTGACAGCCTTTCAATTTAAAACCTCTCGTTGGCAGCCATTGTCTTTCCACAGCAAAGCTGCAAAGCGCAACTCTGTCAGAAGCCAATAAGCTGCCATCTTTATTTTTAGCTTTGGGTGTATATCTGCAGTGATGTAGCTTGTTGTCAAGCCGTCAGAAACACGGGCAGTCTTTTGCTTACGAGCAGGACGAGAACAATTAGTCAGGATCTGTAATATATACGTTAGAATTACTGTCAAAGTTGGAGCGGTAGGGAGCACTTTGGTTGATGGATGATGTGATGACACACTATTTGTGTTAATGTAACGTAATAATGTGTTTGTTTGGATCCAATATGCACTCTTAAATCACTAAAGTAAATGCACCAGGCTCTTGATGTGTTATATTGGGCCAGATTCAGAGCTACACTATGCAAAAGTTATAGTGCAAAGTTTCAACCTGCTGCTATTTTTATACTGATACACAGTTTTTTTTTTCATGTGACTTCAGCAACAGACAAAAAAAATGATTTTTCATTATAAACTAAAACATATAGTATTAATGTTCTTTTCAGCATTATAATGTTCAGATTTGCCCAAATACAACACTACCTCAACTACTACTCAAGTGTTATTGTTTTAATCAATAAATGCAATTTATTTTTTTTAGAGAACTAGCACACACCTTCTCCAATACATATAAAGTCAGCCACCACCTCTTTTCGAACTGCTGCTGATGCAGCATTACCGAGTAGCATCGCAGTGCTCTTGGAGGAAAACGCAGCGACTCGGTTCTGATACATCAGCTCACAGATGCCTTGTGCTGATTGACATCACCCTTTGGAGTGAAGAGGGGAAAGAGCACTATCTACCCTCTCTCAGAGCTCTGGCAGCTGATGGCAAACTGCATGACCAGGATTCAAACCAGCGTACATTAGAATTACTGTCAAAGTTGGACCAGTAAGGAGCACTTTGGTCGATGGATGATGTGATGACACACTATTTGTGTTAATGTAACGTAATAACGTGTTTGTTTGGATGAAGGGTGTGATTGGAGATAACCACAACTTCAGGATCCAATATGCACTCTTAAATCATGTTATATTCTACCAGATTCATTAAACCATTAAACCATTAAATGCAGTGACAGAGCTACACTATGCAAAAGTCAAAGTGCTTGACTCATTGCTATTTTACTTGTGACTGCAGTAACAAACAAAGATGATGTTGCATAATGAGCTAAAACATATAGTATTAATGCTCTTTTCAGCATTATAATGTTCAGATTTGTTCAAATGCAACACTACCTTAACTATTACTCAAGTGTTACTGTTTTATTCAATAAATGCAATACACTGAAATGTATACTGTCATGCTAGCTCTTATAGGAAATGAAGTAGTATTTTATCCCATAACTTTTGCCATGTCCCACACGGGATTAGGGCTGAAACAATTGGTCCATATAATCAACAATATTGATTATTTAAATTTGTCGACTACAGATTTAATTATCAACTAATCATTAATTTGTAACAGTCCTGTATCACACAAAGTGCTGGGGACAGAGCACAATGGGAGATGGGTAAATGGCTCACTCACACAGTTTACACTCTAATGAGTTTGTCTGCAAAAGTGCCCAAACACAACAGCTAAATATCAGTATTTTCCATGTTTAAACAACATCTAGACATTTTAATTCCTTTTAAATCTAATGTTCAGCTGTTTCTATTGTTTTTAGAGGTGGAGGACATGGCAGAAATAATTGTTGACTAATTGACTAATCGAAAAAATTATCATCAGATTAGTCGACTACCAAAATAATCGTCAGTTGCAGCCCTATACAGGATAGGTATGTTGGGTCTCCTGCATTGAATTATGGAAGTGATTTTGGCTAGAATTTCTTGTCTGTTGATGTATTCACATTCATTGCTCAGGTAGAAGTATAGATACTAGAGTATAAAAACACTTCTGTAGTAGGAGTTGAAGTATTAACTCAAGGTTTTTACTAAAGTAAAAGAGTAAAAGTTCCGGTTTCAAAAGTACTTAAAGTATAAAAGTAAAAGTAATGTAAGGAAAATAAATTGCACTACCCCCCTCCCCAAAGCACATTTTTCTCAAAAGCCATAATGACTTTAATGTTATATTAAATGTTAATGTTGATTAATTTTAGATGCACTTGGTTCTAGGCTGTTTTAGCTGGATATATGCCCATTGAAAATAAATGTATTTTAGTAGACTGTAAGTATAACAAAAAAGCTTAGTTTGGACGTTTGTCTCGAGTTTGCTTTCTTGGATCATCTTCATACTATGCTATGTTCTTGCTGGAGTGTGGCCGTGACGTGTGCAGGTGTGATGGATCGTAGAGGTGGGCAATATTATATCGTATACAATATATCGTGACACAGAAATATCATGATATTAAAAATCCATATCGTGATAACAGGGCTGTTCTGTCTTAAAAATAGTCTATTATTTAATGTGAAGCTTTAAGTGTATTTATTGTATAATTGTTTTAGTTTGCAGTTCATATGCATGCACTAAATATTCTGCAGTATTTTTTTCTGCATTATATTATTTTATGCTATATTATTTATTTTGCCACATTATGATTATTCTGTTATACTATTATACGCCAAGTATATCGTTATGGTATAGCCTGAAATATCATGATATTACTTTATAATATAATCCAATAGAGTATCGGAATGGTATATCTGGTATATCACTCTATCTGGATGGAGGGATTTATCTAGATTTTTTTTTTTTTTTGAAAGACGAGAACAAGCTAAAATTAAACATGTGTAATGAGGCTATTTTTTAAATTTATGGAGTAGAAACCATAGACCTTGTCTCCAGTAAGTATAGATAACCAACCGTTCTACTTAAGTAAAATAACAAAGTATTTGTCACAATACAGGTGTGGGTGTTCCCTACCTGTCCTCTGACGTAACACTTCATGATCAGTTTAAATATTGCTATCCAGTGACTTCTGGCATGTCAGTTTATGTTGATGTATCATGTGTTGGTAGTTTGGGCACCTCTGGTAAAATAGCCTTTTGGATTTTCTATAGAGAATGCAGGAAAAAAAAGTTTTGTTTTTTTTTCCATCAAGGTTGAATTTGTGCTGTAGACGAGTGCACTGCCACTCTAGAGTCTGTCAAATCTTCCTGAAGGTCTTTGAATAGCTTGTAAACCTGTGAGCAATTCTCTCAGAAAGTTTTCTTGGTCTTCCAGACTTCATCATGACCTCCAACATGTCTGCAAACAGAAACTACCATTTCTTAATTACATTATGAATGGCTGCTGATTGTTGGGAAAGGTTTGAGTATTTACAAAGCTTTGAAACTGGCATTACCTGCCCTTTCCTAACAATGACTGTGAACATGCCACCTCTTTGATGAGAATGGGTAATTACACCCAGCATGTGCAAGAATCATTTTAAACTGGGCGGGTGTGATGCCGTTATCCTTCAGAGAGGATGAATTCGAATCCAGGTTATGTTCAGTCAGAGAGACAGAGAGAGTGTGCTCAGTCAGACTCAACATCACTTTAAAACCCTTTCACTTCTTCGTTTCTTTGGTTTTTGTGTTTTATTTTGGAGTGAATGAGCTACTGAGGTCTGAGTTTCCTCTTCTGAAGTCTCCATTGCTCCACCAGCCATTTGTGTTCAGTATAACTGAGCCAGATCCTCTTTTAGAGGCTGTACATGTGACGTAAATACGTGAAAACATGTGACGTGCCCAGAAGAACTCCAGTAAAAAGAACTCCAGACCTGACACCTGAGTTTTTAAAATAAGTATATATTAGGCTGCTCGTTCCAGCACACTGGTACACACTTAATATTTTACTTTCTACTTTACTCCACTCAGTTTAGAAACAAAATAATACAGACTTCCACTTTTAAAACACCTTGAAAAAAATGATTGAAAAGATAGAAGCTCCTCTCGAATATGTAAAAGATTTAACAGGGGTGGGATATATTTTCTATTTTGTAGATCGAGCAATGTAGCAGTTCTATTAGCTGCTTCATTCTGATTGGGTTAAGGTTCATTGGTTCATCAGTTTCTGTTGTTGTTACACTCACTGTTCTGTAAATATGAATGTGGCATTATGGTCTTGCTCTATGGGATTGCAGGCTGGTGTTGTATGGTTCATTTGATATTAATTTAATTTGGAAGTGCATTCGCCCAGTAGAGATGCTTATAAGGGTCACATCACATGGATTGGTTGCTGCCGCTGTTCCCTGGAACTAGGAAGATGATTCATTTGAAGGCCAGAAACATGCAAAATACATCCGTAAAATAAACACACTTTCCCTTAATGTATATCCGATGAGTGACATAAGCATGTTTAAGCATATATTATTTTAATATCCTGTCATTTAGATTGTCCAGTGTGGTTGTCAGGATATATTTGAGCTGTGCCTCACTTCTCCTGCATTAACCCTTACATCATCCAGACAGATTCAACCTGCTGTCAGGCCTGGGAGACGTTTCACTCGAAACCTGGTCTTTTCTCAGAAGCTGGCCATGGCAGTCTAATTTAATTAACTCTGATAAGCCATGGATTAAGCCAGCAGTGCACTAAAAGTGTTGAAGGGATTATGAACTTTCTGGATACAGCATCACCTAGCATTTTCGTCAGTCACTGTTGTCAGTACATGCAAATGCAGCACCCTGCATTATGTAAGCTGTACATCCTGCTGCGCTCGAGCCTGACGCTTCTATACGGAGGGGAGGAAAATGCGCACTGTCCATTACGAATGCATCTCAGGCAGCTGTAACGGCGTGCGGATCGGCCAATTGCATTAAATGAATTTTCAGTATGCTGTTTGAGTAACGGCGAGAAATTGAAGTGGTTTGGAGAAGATATGGTCAAGATTATTAAAGATCAGGAAGCACTAAATAAATGATGACTGCTTCCATAGTGCTTGACACTTCTCTAAGAAAGACTGCACTGAAATGTTTACATTTACATTTAGATCGTGCTTTGCCCCAAGCAACTTACAGTACATTTACCAGGAGAAGAGACTGGCGCATCCCAGGTTAAGCACTGTGCTTAGGGGCACAATCACTGCATCCATAGGCTTAGACAAGTTCCCTTCTCCCTTCAGCTCCCTACCACTCGTCAAAAATGCACGTTTTTTTAAGAGTTGAATGTTTTCGATTTGACAGCAACAGGGACACGATGTGTCTGTGGGTTGTTTCACAATTGAAAATTGCATGCATCGTTCCTCATTTCCACACGTTGTATATATATATATATATATATATATATATATATATATATATATATATATATAAAACAGTGTTATGAAAAAGTTTGGGCACCCCTGATAATTCTCCCTTAGAACTCATCGGTTGTTCATATCTCTGAAAATAAAATGAGTCCACTTCAAATGATGAGTTTCCTTGATTTTACCAAATTGAAACCCCCTGGAATATAATCAAGAGGAAGATGGATGATCACAAGCCATCAAACCAAACTGAACCGCTTGAATTTTTGCACCAAGAGTAAAGGCATAAAGTTATCCAAAAGCAGTGTGTAAGATTTGTACATATCAAAATGCATGAAAACTGTGATTAAAAACCAGGGTTATTCCACCAAATATTGATTTCTGAAATCTTAAAACTTCATGAATACGAACTTGTGTTCTTTGCATTATTTGAGATCTGAAAGCTCTGCATCTTTTTTGTTATTTCAGACTCATTTTTCTCATTTTCTCAAATAAATGCTCTAAATTACAATATTAAATTACAATATTAAAAATATTATATTTTGCAGTATTTGTTCTATTTAGATCTCATTGATCTATACACATACAGAAGAAGTAGTGTGTAAGTACTAACTACTAGTCTATAACTAATCTCAGCACAAAGTTGTAGAGGTTCCTAATGGCTTTCTACAATAATCAAATAGCGTCAAAAATAGCGACCCACAAAATTTCTAACAGAGGTAAGTCTGACAATGCAGCTGGCCATGGCATAGCGTCTGCGTATTCAATGCAAGCTCTTAAGATGGCAGCAGTATGTGGATAAGCGTTGTCCTGTTGGAATATTGCCTCAATATGCATTCAGAAAATGTAGAACCAATGGTTGCAGGACCTAAATAAACACCTAAGTTCATTTTGGATTGTACAAAATTGCACCCCACATCATGACACCAGACCATGATAACAGACCATTTTTGGAATTCATTGGTTGTCTCCTCCAAAATAAAAAGACTGTAGTTTGACTCTTCACTCTTTCACCACCATTAGGAACCTCTACAACTCAACGCCAAGACGTCTGGCTTATGTGTTATACCTGCGTTACACACTTCTACATCTACTACACGTATGTTACGTTACAAAATTCTATCCACAGTGTCACATGTACACTGGAAACACATTGCAGGGGGTGATAATGATCATGACCGGAGGCATCGAGCTAGGATTGCCCACGTGAACAGATAAGGAATTTTGACAGACATCACATTAACATTCAACCAAGATGACCCCCGCACACACACACACTTATCCCACAGGTTAGTGCAACTTCCCTGTCCCATGACATTTGGCATGTCAGTGTGTACATATGTATTCTGTTGTTCTGTGCTCAGAATACAAAGAATGGAAGTGTACTTAATGATGTGAATTCTGAACAGGAACGCAGATACTGGTAGAGAAGGTGTGAAACACAATGTATGTATGACATATATATGTGCTTTGTCATTGACTTGACCTCTGTGGTATTTGTTCTGGATTGTTTGCACGCTGAGGGGGTGCTGGGGGTGCCTTCCCTTGATTACAAGAACGCCTCGTTTTCTGATGCCATCCAAAATCAAGTGCGCGAGCTTCAGAAAGCACACTGAGGACAGCCAGAACTGAGTCATAGCTGCTTTACACCACTAGAGCATTCTGCACATCAGCCATGGGGCCACATTTGTTTTGCTGATTAGATTTTACACAAGCGAGACAAACACATTCTGAGGCATCCTGCAAGGTCATTCGCGCAAAGCTGGTTTTCAGGGTCATTTTCCTGCACGCTGAAGCAGATGGTGTTTCAAACAATAACCTCAAGAGCCTGCCTACATCTCAAGTGGATGATGATCTTTTCTTAATGGTCTATTGACATGCTCACTAGCTCTCCGAGTTGCTGGAGTAGCTGGTGGTATAGCCTTTTTTGACTCTTATTATTATTATTATATAACAACTTATGTTGGCTGTACAATATGTGCAAGAATGGCATGTTTTTTTGGGTTTGTTTCTGTGTCAGCTGCTTATTACTGCCTCGCTGCTGGCAGGATTATATGCTAGGGTCGGAATAAGAAACAGTCTCCAAAGTTGACCCGACTGTTTTTGCAAAGAAAGACTTTATTCCTTTGCCAAAACATCCTGACGCACATTCTAATAAGCTAGAAAATATGCTTTTCTTTTTAGAGCAGTTCTTGCAAAACTAGACTTACAGTCTTATTTTGAAATTGTAATATTTTGGCTAAGAAATGGGCTTTTAAACTGATCTAATTGGGTTAAGTTTTCAAATTCAGTACTGGTCTTCACTTTTTTTTTATAGTTTTTTAGCATCTCAAGTGCATAACCTAAAAATAAGTGGACTAGGTCAACTACAAGAAATAATAACTTCATAATACCAATAGGAAAAAACTGACTGGAACTTGCTTCTATCTGAAGTAGAAAGGTTTGCAACTCTTGATTTATTTTCTAAAAGCTGAAAACATGGATTTTAAACACACAGCTTAATGTCTATTCATGTTATATGTTAATTGTATATAATTTACAGGTGCATCTAAAAAAATATATATTTTTTTAATCATTTCATTTGGAAATCAAGGGACCAGAGTCTGGAGGAAGAGCAATAATATGAAGTTCCTTCCAGTACCGGAGCAGGAGCATCCCTTTAAGAAACTTTAAGAGGTTCCTTACAGAGAGAGAGCTCTTCAAAGAGCACTTACTCTCCTAACACCTCTAACACACTAACTACTTCTAACCTCATTTCCTTCTTACATTCCTTTCCTTTCCTGCTCCGTCCCACTATTTCCTTTTGGCTAAAAAAATATATATTTTTGTTTTTCTTGCCTTGAACTTCTATGTCCTCTATTGCTAAATGTGCATTATTATTTCTAAGTGCATCAACTAAATGAAATAGAATTTAATGCATAAACACAACTCACTAATCTGCAAGATTTATATAATATATTATGCATTTACTTTATAATGTATTTTTTTATACATTGGGGGCTCCAATTTCTCCAATGGAATAAGGCACTGCCATTATGATAAGGTTTGCCAGTTTAAATTTCGATCATGCTGCTTCTCCATCAGGAGCCGGAGTCTGAGAGAGAGTCAGACAATTGACTTTGCTCTCTCTCTCTCTCTCTCTCTCTCTCTCTCTGTTCTCTCCCTCACTCCTAGTGTATTATTGGTTGAGTTGGTATTGAGTTGCTGTGCTTTCCTCCAAACATGCTGTGTCTGACTTCACATGTATCATAGGAGGCATGTGCTAGTCTTCACCCTCCTGGTGTTGGGGGCATTACTTAATGATAGGGGGAGTTCATATGAGCTTCTAAATTGGGAGAAAATGGAATAAAATAAACTAGAAATAAACTATAAAAGCAGACATCCACCAGACATCCACTCACTTCTATTAAACTAATGGATATATGTGCTGATTAAAGGAAAATTAAGGCATTAACATTATTTTTATCCTAAATCTTTCTTTAAATAACTTCTCTCTACTTACTGAATGCTTTTTATGGACCAATATAGCCATAGTGCTGTGCTGCTTTGTGTTATTATCAAAGAAACTGCATATATAACCAAGAGCTGAGGGGCTTCAATACAGGCTTGTTTTATTTCTTTGTCTTTAAACAATGTTTTTTCCTAGATCCAGCAACATATAAACAAGTGCAAAGCTCTTTTGTGTTTTAGCAGTGGTTTATTTATGTACAATTAAATAAGCATTTTTCTTTTGTTCTTTATAGCACGGCACAATTAGAATGCTTCAGGCTTTGCCACTCAAAAATACAATATACAATGTACAACTCCTTTTTCAGATGATTAAATATAATAATATTAATCTACTGCATTTAAAGAGTATTTACAACACTTTATAATTGCTATATACTAAAATGTAATTTGCTTAAGCCATTTGTGACTAACAGTATAAAGGCAACCATAGTCTGAGTTAAAATACATGTTAATAAAGTATTTTTGATGATAATAGTGGTGTGATTATTATGCTGTTTATCAGCAGTATCCAATCAGTTTGGCTGCAGATATTCATTCCACCCAAACAGAAGCATCAGGTTCTACTGTTGTAAATGTTTAATAAACTCTTAATATAGTAGCAGCAACACATCAACAACATATCAGTGTAGTAGCTGTAGCTGTAGTGAATCATCTTATTTAATTAAAGTAAACATCTTAAATTTGTTCTGTTTATGCATTACGTACATTACTTACATTAACCATTTCAGGCCCTGCATTCAGTACAATGGACATAATTTATTTTCTTTATTATAAAATCTTTTGTTGCATATAAAACTACTTAAGAGCTGTTGTTCACCAAATTACCAGTAACTTGGACCCGCCCACTGCACTGGAAAAACAGTAGAACTAGAGCCATTGCTGTTTGGTAGCTGTCTCATGTATTATAGACCTGATAGACCACACTACTATCCCCGCAGCTTTGATAATATTTCTTTCAGCTAAACTAACGCTACTAAACTCTTATTTCAGACTTGGTGATTCGGTGCTTGGGCAGTTTTAAGCCCTTTGATAACCTTTTAAATGTTCAGACGTCTGCTAGATCAACAATATGTTTTTGATACTGTGGCGTCTGTGTGTGTGTGTGTGTGTGTGTGCCAGCTTTTAGTGTGCCTGTGGGGGCGGGGTATGGTAATCCGGGGCCAGCGGGGCATTATGGGGGTATGTTTTGGGTGGGTTAAGGGGACCTACCATCTCTGTGTTGGATAGCTGGGTTGGTGGCCTCAGGGCTGTTTGCGCTGTGGTGGCAGTTGGGTTTCGCTCTCCTAGCCTTGTTAAAGGCTATAAGTGAGTGGCAAGCCTGTTAATAAAGAGCTGTTGAGTACTTGCAATGAGTCTCCCGAGTCCTCCTTCCTCTTCCACGCCACAATACGTTCAATAAGTGACTCTTTAATTTCACCACAATATTTATGAGCAGTGGTGGTAATGTGGCATATGTATAATACACAATATACAAAAACATTATGTAACTTTTTTTTTTTTTGAGTTGAAGTAGAAATAAACAAAAACCTGACTGGCATATTTAAAAAATACTGTCAAAACGATATGAAATCTTTTTTTAAATTTTAAAATTTTATCCATGTCCTGTTTTATTTATGAGTAATTAGCAGTGGTGTGCAGTAAGGCCCTTCTAACCCTTCAGAGAAGGGGTGACAATAGGTGCATGTAAATCATTACATAATATTTAATCAGGAAATATATATTATAGCTATTGTAAACTATAAGCATATATTTTATAAATTAACTACAATAAAAAACAGCAAATAATTCAAAGCATTATTCTGCGTTTTTCAGTTGCTACGGGACTCTTATTTTTTTAAATGGCTGCTGCCCACGTACGTCTGTGTGCCCCTTCTACTGATTTTGAGAAGGTGTAGTAATGAGCATTGTAGCAAAGGCGCAGGACAATCTAACCAATCAGATTTATGAAAAAAGCCTTTTAAAGGCTGCCCTTCAATGTGAAACTAATTCACAATAATAGGCCGTCTGACTGGTGAGTTTTTGTGTGTACTTAATGTTTCGGCTGACCTGGCGTCTTGTAGGCATACAAATGAGTGATATTTGTTGGCCAGCTGTACTTGCATGAAAATAAAACATTGATTTTGTTGTTTGTAGCTGTATTGGGGGCTGTTAATGTGCATTAAGGTCTACACAATAACACTATAAGTCAAGATAGAGAATATGCAGTTCTAATATTCATCTATGTGTAGGTCGGTTGGGGGGGTGTTGCAGAAGGGGTACCCACTATATTAACTGCAGCCCACTGGTAATTAGGATGAATTAATGTATTAGTAATTTAGTTAAGAATTATCAGATAACAGGAATGACAGAAGTCAAGTTAAGGTGTGAGATAATTGCTGGTTAAAAGTTGGCACAGCAAAATCCCTGATTAACTGCAAAAGACCTTCAGAAAGGTAGAACAGAGAACATTTTACTGTTAGAGGGACAAAAAACTCAATTTAAAACCTGTTACTGAAAACCTGTTAATCACACAATTTATTTAAATAAAAAAAGCTGAAACTGAAAGAGAATAGCTTCTATGATACAATAATGATCCTAAACACACTTCACACAAATCTACAGTTAACCACTCCTGCAGAAGCTAGCTGAAGGTTCTGCCATGGCCTTTACAGTTCCTCGACATAAATATCAGTGGAAATCTATGGCCAGACCTCAAAAGAGCAGCGCAGTGAGACAGGTCAAGATTCTCTCAGAACTACTGGAGATGCTTTTCGCTCAGTTGGAAGCAAATGGATGAAAAAAATCCCCCAAACAAGAATTGAAATACTCTCAGCTGGCTGCAAAACGTATTTACAAGCTGTGATGTTTGCCAAAGGGAGTGTTACTAAGCACTGATCATGCAGGGTGCCCAAGTGTTTGCTTTGAGCTGCTTTCTTATTTTGTTATTTTGAAAATGGGGAAAAAAAAATAGAAAAAGTGAAAATTTTACTTAACTTTCCAGTAATATTACTGGGAGGTGTAGTGACAGCTCATTCTGGAAGCTGGTTGTGTGTGGCTTTGCGTTAGCCTGATTGAGTAAACTAAGCTAATGGCTGACTGTTAGCTGTGTTCATGTAACAGGGTGTCTTTGCTATCGTAACAACGGGAAAAGTACGCTTTGCACAGCTCTTAATTAGTCATGGGTGTGTTTTCGGTGTAAAGTGAAATACACCAATCGATGCATCGCTTGCCATTCCCTTTAAAAGCCAGGTGTGATCTGACTTTGGCGAATTGGTATTTTATCAGTGCAATGCTTCTGTGCATCCCAGCAGAGGAAACCTGTGACCTGTGCATTTACTTTGTGAAGGTGTGTGAGCAGTTTATTCACGGCAACAGCAATGTTATTTTATTGTGTGTTTTCTTAATTCTAATGCTTATGTTAAAGTTGGGTTTGTGCACTGCTGCATGTCAGTCAGTGGTGCTCCTGTGTTTTCCATTGCCAAGATAGCAATACACCAGAAATTAACCTGAACACACCTCACTCCCAGAATACCACGCTCATCATCGTTGATATACTCAGAAGCGTCTTTGTTCAAGGTGTGAAAATAGACTGTTGTTGAGGTGCAAGATAGCAGTGAGCATTGTGATGATCCTTATGCTGGATGTAAGATAGAGCCCGTAATGTTATGTAAGCTTTAGAAATCAAGAGTGATCACGACAAACTCTCAGTTCATAAATCCTCTTAATCTGGATTGAAGGGTTCATTGGACCCAGAATCAGAAAATCAAAATATTTGCATAAGTGTCTTATCTTGTAATTAGAGTACGAGTTCCAAATCATGAACTGGCTTTATGCCGTTGTTAAGAAGCCTCTTGTTTGATTGAAAACAGTTCAAGGATACATTAATGAGGGAACAGCTGAAATGACATGAATCACTGCATATCAAGATATCGTTGCAGTCCTAATCTCAAGTGCACACTCCTGTTTAATAAGTATGCTTCATTATCAGTTTATCCAAACAGCCCTAATTAATTGTGGTCAAACATTTTAAACAGTCATTTTGAATTTCTCTAAGCTGTAAAGCATGCGTGCCACTCCAGGCTTTTTTTAAATAGTCTATTCAGCTCAGATTAATAGCAAACTGAGAAATATTCAATTCATGGTAAACAAACAAAAAATTGAAAAAAGACAAAAGAAAAACAAGCAAATCTGACAAGCCAAAATTTCAGCTAACAAATGTTGGCAGAATTTATGGATTCTAATTAGAGTTAATCAATCTGTGTTCCTCTACCTGTTTATTCCTTATCTTTCCATCTCCTCCTCTACATTTACTCTTCTCTATCCTTTCTGACTGAACACAATCACAGGGGATGTAGAATTCAACTCAAAAACGGAAATTAATCATTTTAAAGCAATACAAATATTATTTTAAAGAAAATGTGTTCATTGTGCATATACACAAAGCATATTTTATATTTTTCGGACTATGAGACGAACTTAAAATCTTTAAAATTTCCCAAAAATTGCCTTATGTATAAATTCTACCAGACAGGTAGAATTTTAAGGAGCAGTAAAGCTATTCCACTGAAGTACAGCGTTATAAGGGTGATTTCTCAGTGAAGTTTCTCCAGCACTAAGGCTGGGTGCAGCAGCACTAGCATTAGCATTAGCCGTTTCCCCAAAGCGCTAGCTATTTCACCATTCAGAGGTGAGTATATTGGACTGTAGTCTGCATGTTTGCATGTTAAAACAAGCTATGTGGTATGAACCGCTAGCTGCCCTGGGTTACCAGAACACTCAGGATTCCTCTGTCTAGCGGCTAATGTTAATGCTGCTGCACCCAGCCTTAGTGCTGGAGAAACTTCACTGAAAACTCAACCTTTGTCAAAATATTGGGGAAGGGAAACATGGCGACACCCTTGCTCACTTCGATGTAGGCATCCTTACAAGTGTCCCTCAATGCGCCTTATATTCCGGTGCCTTATGTATGAAAATAGACCAAAAAAGATGTTTATTGATAGTGAATCCTAAAATCCGGTGTGCCTTATGTTTTAAAAGAGACCAGAAAATACATTTTTATTGATAGTGCGCTTTAAAATCAGTTGCACGGGACACAAATTACTGACACAACCTACACAAGCAAAAATCTAAAACTTTATACAGAGAATGTTGTGGAGTCATGGCCTTGACTTAGTAAGGCATGATAATGAGATACTACTGTATGCCATCGCCACAACATATTATGGTGTGGGAACAAGATAATTAAGTCATGGCCAACTTGACTTGACAGCATGTTGGAGATTTGAGATTTGTTAAAAAAAACAAGAAATATTTATGTTTATGGATTGTAATCAGAGTTAAGTAATCAATCTGTTGATTGCAAATAGGACTGTGTTCCTCTACTTGTTTATTTTTTTATCTCTCCATCTCTTCACCTTTATTTACTCTATTCTCTCTGACTGAACACAATCCCAGGGGATGAAGAAGAAGTCAAGAGAAACAGAAAGGCAAACACGTGCAGATAATTTTAAAACGGTTTAAATTTTCTTTCAAAGAAAATGTATGAAGATTCTTTTGCACAAGAATTTGAAGAGTTTCTTTGAAAAGCGATTGAACTGATCTAACAGAGTAAATAGTGCAAGTAAACATATGCGTATGCTGGGGAAAACAGCTGAGAACGTGGTGCATGGCTGACTGTGATTTAACCACCTCACAAGACCTGCGAGTGCATTTTCTATGAAAGATGTCCGCTGAATCGTGCGTAAGTGTGCGCACAATTCTTCCTACATATGATTACATCCTTTGTAGTTGGTAATTCATCCAGCCGGTTGGCAGTGAAGCAGGGAAGAGTATTTAGAGAGGAAAGCTTGTTGCTCTCCCGATTCCTATGCTTACCTTGTGCGTACTCTATATCACTGCCCACTCGTTCATCCAAAAATTTGCATTCCTCTTTTCTTCTTCCGAGAAATATGTTTCTCTATCTCACTCTCCCGCTACATACCTCTTTACATTTCGTCTAGAGGCTTTAGGGAGAAGTCAAATTTCCACACGAGATTCTTAATAGACCTGCCAACGTATTCTTCAGCTCTCTCTCTCTCTCTCTCTCTCTCTCTCTCGCTTTCTCTTTCTCCCTCTCTAAATTCTCCCTCTCTGAAAAGAGCAGACATTGTGTACCAGCACAGAGTGCTGAAAGACTCAGTACTAAAGCAGCTCATTCACCTTCTTCTCAAGACTTTTTTCCAATTTGTTTCGGAGAAAATTGCTAGCAGAAAGTCTACTTCAGATTGATGATGTGCTTTTAAACCAGAAAAATATTCACAGCTCTGCTCTCATAATGATGGATCCCATTGTCTGCGTGAATTGAACGCTTCCTAAATAAGAAAACACGAGTGAAAGTCTAAATCTGTTTGAGTAAAACTGTGTAAGTTGGTTTTAAGGAGAAATCATGGCAACACTTTCTATAAATGGCAGTACAGAGCAAAAGTTGGGACACATTCACTTGTTCAATGCGTTTTCTTTATTTTCAAAACTCCACGTGTTCAGTCATAGTTTCGATGCCTTCAGTGAGAATCTACAATGAAAAAGAAAAAAAAGAAAACACATTGAACAAGTGAAGGTGTGTCCAAACCTTTGGCATGTACTGTATATAAAACAAAGTATAACACATTATAGCCATTTTAGTTATAAGTTACACATCTGCGTATAAATATTACATTTCTTTCATTATTAATACTAGTGCATCACAAAAAAAACTAGAATATCATTGAAAAGTAACTTTATTTTAGTAATTCAGTTCAGAATGTGAAACTCATATTATATATTATATAGATGTATTTCACACAGAGTGATCTCTTTTAAGAGTTTATTTAAGCTTTTATTGTTGATGATTATGAAGCTTACAGCCAATGAAAACCCAAAAATCAGTGTCTCAGAAAATTAGAATATTATATACTGTAAGACCAATTGGTACTTTTGGCAGTGTGGGCAGTGTGCCAAATCCTGCTGGAGAATGAAATCCACATCACCATAAAAGTTTGGGACTTGATAGAACACAGTGGATCAACACAGCAGATGACATGTCTCTCTAAACCGTCACTGATTGGTGGAAACTTCACACTAGACCTCAAGCAGTTTGGACTGTGTGTCTCTCCACTCTTCCTCCAGACTCTGCTCCCTTGATTTATAAATGAAATGTAAAATTTACTGATGGTCAATGATGGCATGTTACTCAATGAGGGAGCTCACTCCCATGAGCCTTAGCAACAATCTCATATTTAAATTCCACACCTAACTTGCTAATACAGTCATTTTTATGCTGGTCCACAAAATAAAAAGTCAGGAATTGACATGTTAATTAAAGAAAATTCATAACCGTAATAAGGATTTTCTGTATGTTACATTATATGCTGAGCCAAAACATTGGGAACACTCATTGATCAAGTGTTAATGATGTTCCCATAACAATAGCTCATGTCAACGTCTGGTTCATATATGATTCAGTTCTTATAGCCAACATGTTGACTGCTGGAGAAATGGACATATATATATATATAACAGATTTTACAAGCTGTCATATTGTTATGGTCAGGTGACTAGGTGAGTGAGATCATCCCCAAAAGAGAAAAACAGAGCAGTGTCTGGTAGATGTGCTACAGTGTATTCTGCTTTACTGCATATGGTGCTGTGTAATCACAGTCCACATTAACCCTAGCTAACAGTCAGCAGTGACTGCAGTGGGCACTTGAGCATTGGAACTGGACCTTGGAGCAATGGGAGAAGGTCGTCTGGTCCGATGAGTCCCATTTTCTTTTACATCACACGGATGGCTGGGTATGTGTGTGCCATTTACCCGGGGTAGTAATGGCACCAGAATGCACTGTGGGAGGAAGACGAGCCACAGTGGGGAAACAACAAAGGGAAATCCTGCTTCTGGATGTTCGTTCAGGTACTAATTTGACATGCGGCACCTACCTACACATAATAATGAACAGCATGTTTGGCTGGAGGTCATAATGTTTTGTCTTATCTGTCTTATACAGTACATCATTACTGTATGCATAAATAAAACTTAGAATACTCAGTTTAAGAGTATGCACGGACTGAAAAATCCGGTAACACTTCCTATGAACCCTTTATAATGCATTATATGATATGCACAATACCTTATAATGACTGTAATAAGCCTGTATAATAACTCATAAGTACTTACAGCAACATTCATAATACATTATAAATTACAAATGTAAGGGTTTATAAATAAAGGGCTTATAATGCCTGTTCAGAAGCGCATTGTACAATGTAGTGTTTTAATGCACTATAACAAAGATTTGGTTTATGTTGGTATAATGCATTATAATATACAGCTATGATTTTTCTAATTAATCTTTTATAAAAGTGTGTAACACATTATGAAGCCTTATATACAGTCATTACTTAATTTAAGTGAAGTAAGTTTTTAAATATCTAGAGTAAGGCATACTTACATTTACTTCACATTTAAAACACACTTCACTTAAAGCCAGTAAAGGGCACTCATAATGCTCTATAAGACATTACAGTGAGACATAATAAAATTTACTTTACGTTTAAAAAATATATGAAAACTCACTTCACTTAAAGTCAGTAATGACTGTATATAAGCCTTTATAATGTGTTACACACTTTTTAATACCAAAATTACAACACTGCATTGTACAATGTACTTATGAACAGATATTAAAAGGCATAATAAGCCCTTATACTTGTAGTTTATAATGTACTTATGAGCTATTATACAGGCTTAATACAGTAATTATAAGGTATTATGCATGTCATATAATGCATTATGAATACAGGGTTCATAGGCAGTGTTACCAGAAATCCAATTTGATTTTTTAGATTTTACTCTAACCTAAGAAAACGGAGTGTGCTTGTTTAAATGACTGCTTGAATAATCTGATAATTAGTAATCTTAATAGTAATGTAAGAAAATGTCAATATTATATCTTATTAACATATTGTTATTTGCTGATCATTTTTATTATGATTTTTAAAACCACAGTATCTATATAACCATTGTTTTCTCAAGTCTTCTTCAAGTTTGTGGCAGAATCTACAAATTAGTGCATTGTGCTCTATTGGTAAAGTATAGGTTATCTTCATGTAAATGTTTTTATCTGGAACATGATGGAAAATAATCCTAAAAGGAATGTAGATATAGTTTTTCAAATAATACCACTGCAGGATCTTCAGTCTTTGAGGAAAATGACAAGATTTGATTTGTGTCTTTGTGTATTGATGGCATTAGACATATACTCTATGTATCAACGTTATTAGATCAAATTGTAAATGTAACTGACAGAGAAAGCAAATTCAGGTTGACGTATTTGAACACACCTACTGTATATCTTTTCTTAATGTCAGCTTGTATTAAAATTCCTTTTTTTTTACTGTGGCTTTTTCTGTTTGCATTTCCATTTAAGACTGCTGACTGCCTTACTCCGAATGTAGCTGTTGTAGTTATTATTTATGCAATGATAAAGTAGTTTCAAAGTAAAAAGTGCTGATCTAAAAGAAAGGCTCTCCACTGATGACTCAGGGAGAATGCATCAGTAGAATAGAATGGAGCTTCTCATTAGTAATTGCGGCACAATCCATGGATTATCTCAGCTGGCAGCAGAGCAGCACATTTTAAGTGTTTTAAAGTCAGTGTAAAATGTCAGTACCCTGATTGATGCCCACTCTGCATTAACTCCAATGTGTCCAATCATCCCGAGCACAAAGCTATTAGAAATGGATAGAAATATCTCTCGGGAAGTCAGATTTGCACCATCCACAATTTCTAAATCAATCTGCCTTTTAAGGTTCAATTAATAGACCACCTGCTTCCATAGAAATCAGATCTTAACAGACCAATTTCAAAAGATAATGTTTCAGTTCTCTCATCAAAGGTCCCCTATTTTTCTGAGCCTGAATAGAGTTGTTTCCTCAGAAGGAACATAGCTAAAAAAGAAATGTTCCGTTTTCCCAGATCTCACAAGAATCTCTGAATAACCTTTTGTAGTTCAGCAGTGCTTAACATCATGTGAACCCTGTCAGGACAGAATTCATTTATACGGCTATACTGCGTGTACAGCACTGTCGTAATCCTTTCACATATACTGTGTGTTACATTTCTCTCAAGGTTCTTTACTGAATGTTTGGAATGTATGACGGACAAGACAACCAGAGTTAAAGAACTGAAGAACTCCAGCAATGCTAACTTAGGGCAACAAGACAGACTTGCTCACGTAGGACTGTCCTGCGAAACAAGTAACATATAGAGAATATATTTTATCTAATAAAACCTGTAGATTCATAAAAATCCTTGAACTAAAAGAAACTGTCTACGAAGAGTGTTGCAGTGAAAAACACATCTGCTGTAGCAACTGAATTTATAATTTTCTTAAAAACTCATACTTTATTAAATACACCTTAACCTAACCTTAATCTAAACTCAACCTTCTACCCCTTAACCTAATTTTAACCTTAGCCTCAAAATCTTAAAACCTACAATCATGGTGTTTCTGCTTGAGTTTCCATTCCTTAAGTTATTTTTAGAAGCTCTATAGTAGAAAAAAAAGTACATAGAAAGGAATAAAGCTGTAGTGACACTGTTTTCTCAATTCTTCTTATTATTATTATTTAAGTACATTTCTGAGGAATTGATTGTGTGTATTTGGCAAAACAGCACAAGCAGTGAATGAAAGCCGTAGTGTGAGTCATAAAATACGTATGAAACATCTTCACTCAAATATTAACATTTTCTCCAAACACAAAATTTAAGATATAACATTGGACATACAGGGCACTGATCAATTGCATTTCGTGCGGCTTGATTTAGGGCGTGTTGGTGTGTCTTTGGTATCATGATGGTGCAAAAAAAATGTGCCTTGCACAGCTCAAAACTTATTTTTCTTAATTAATCATGGGTGTTTTGGACGTAAAATAAACCAATCAGTGTGCCAGTTGTTATTCCCTTTAAGAGCCAGCTGTGCTCTGACTTTGGCGCGTTCGTATCTTAACAGCGCAGCACTTGTCCACATCTCAGCAGAGTGCGATAAGGCTTTTATTGTTTCTGCTTGAGTTCCATTCCTTCATTTCTTTTTAAGAAGCGGTATAATGGAGAAAAGCAGAATGAATGTAGCTGTAGTGACACTGTTTTCTCAATTCTTCTTCTCCTTCTCTGAGTACATTTCAGAGGGGTTGAGTGTATTTGTTAAAACAACAGCACCAGTGAATGAAAGCTAGAGTGCGAATCATAAAATATGTAAGAAAAATGTTAATTTAAATATTAACATTTTCTCAGAGAACACAATTAGTCATAGATTTTTACTATTTATAATATTATATTGGACTCATAGGCTTAAAACCAGAAACATTTTAATATATTGTGTTTTTTCTTGTTGAATGAGTGCACATTATTCTTTTTTAATGGGGAAAATTATTATTCCTGCATCCTTGCAGTGTGGAGAGTATACTGACGAGCAGCATTACCAATAGTTTAGACAGGAAGTCCAAGTACAAAGACTAGTAATCATGAATAGCTAATATATATATATATATATATATATATATATATATATATATATATATATATATATATATATATAATACATCATATAGTAAACTTAAAAATTAAATTGTTAAAATGAAATACACATCAACCCTTACAAAGCTGTAACAAAAGTACAAAATGCTCATACCATGATTGGTGTTTTATTGGGGTACATTTATTCTTATGGTAAAAAAAAAAAATCAAATTACAGTCAAAACACACTTTCTGCTAAATATGCTAAATAGTTCTAAGCAATTTTGCAACCGTGTAAAACTCTTCCACAACACCAGAGCAGGCAAACACTTCTACTTCCTCTCTGATCATTACTATGATAAATCAGTGTTAAATTGCAAAGGAAAATCGGTTCTTTCTGCTGTCAGTCCAATCTTCTATACACTTCACCATCATCTTTCACAAACAAAACGCAGTTCACTGGGTCGTCATTAGCGGCGGTTGTTTACATGGTTGCGGGAGACCTTGTTCCCTCTCCAGTGCTGTTTAGCTGTATTTTAGGGCTCATCCTGGCCATCGAGAGGAGGAGAAGAGCCTCTCGTATCGCTGTGGCATGGTGGACCGTTTTGACCAACCTCCTCCCTCTCCTCTCCCCCTTGCTCGTCGCTCCTCTCGATCTCTGATGATGAGAGGCTGCAAAGAGCTCCTTACAAATGGAAGCGTCCAACAGGAGGCCTCTTTACCAGCACAAAAAATAATAGATCTCTCGGCTGCGGTGTACCGAAAGACGCCATTACACAACTCAACAATGCTAAGTAAGATAACTACTGTGAAAAGTAGGTCTAAAAACTGGATTCTCACTGGTGGAAATGTTGTTTGCAGCAGTAGCTGAACAGAAGCGTGCCACTTAGTTTCCCTGGCTCTTCGGAGCATCGCGGTAAGCTCAGGTCACAATCTGTTGGCGGTGTAGCACTATAGCAGAAGAGACCTTCTGAAGGGCTCCAGCTCTGTAGAATTCACCGCAGTTTCCTCATTAAACAGAGCGGATTCTGCTGGTGAAGGACTTAATAATGAGGTGATAAGTTGAATCAGGTGTGTTAAAGTATGGGAAACATGAAACTGTGAAGCTCACATCCCGCTGCCACTCAACTGGAATAAAAACACTCCTGAGGTGAACTTGAACTAGTTCTCTAAACTACACACACACACACACATTTTAACCCACAACCTACCGACTGATTACACTTCAGTTCCACTATAAAACTAGCTTGTGCATTGTGTAATATGCTGACAAATCTACATTTATATCTACATCTTTTACCCTTCCGTTGTGTTAATTTCATGTGTACTAATTTAGCATTGCCGGCCTTTTAAACTTCTCCAACAAATCCATATTAATGCATGTTTTGTCACTTAACCGTCCTGTTATGTTTATTTGTCAGGCACAGCAGTGGTGTTTCCGGGTCAAATTGATCCGGTACATGCTTAATTATCCTAAATGTTTAAAAACAAAAAATCCCAATAAGCAGTGTAAATTTTTCATTACTAACCCAATTACTATATATTCTATCAATATGTAGTGCAATAGTTCAGTTAGGATTATTCACAATAAAAAAAAAATGAGTTCTACATAACATTGAAACATAACATTACAATTTTGTTTTAGTTTTTGTAGTTTTTGTAGGGGGTGGTTTCAAATATGTGAGATGAAAAAATAATATTTGACTATTTGATATTTAACCTATTTTTCCTAGATCTTCAAACTTTAACATAACAGTAGTAAATGTTGTGATCTAATCAGTTAAGCTATGTTTTTTTTTACTAGTTACTAGTTTTGCACTTTACACATTAGTTATGTATGACTTGTAAGTCTCGCTGGCATGAGCTCATAACCAGTGATGCCATAGTTGCTTTAGTAAAAAGTAATCTGATTACTGTTTACCCCTTTAAAAAGTGACTTTGTTAATTTATGGATTACTTGAGTTTAGAAGTAACTAAGTTATTTATTATCATTATTCTTATGAGGGAATTATTTTAATAATCCAGAATCTCTCAATCAGATTGAAGAATCTGGAATTTAAACTGAAGGCGTCACTATTTTAAAAACTGCAGAATAAGATATTCTTTCCCTGCTTCCAGCCTAAAATCAGCTCTTTTTTTTAAACAAATGGTGTACAAAAGTTAAACAAAACACCCAACATTTGAGAATAATCTTTGAAATGAATTGTGTGGGTTCAGGTACCCCATATATATGTAGACAAAGACATGGAATCTAATATTAATCATATTAGTTCCACAACTAACAATTTTAAAGACAGAAAACGTAAATCAGTTATATTTAACCACAATAGAATGGTTATTACTAAAGGTTTACAAACTCCTGTGCCTTGTCTGAGACTTATAAGGCGCCAACGCACCTTTTAGAATGTATTGCACAGCTTACAGCACTGGTAACGAAAGCTATCTGCAAAATCTCTTATGTCAGCTAACAGATGCTTGCATCATCCTGCATCACGCTGAGTGACAGCGACGTGCACAGGCATTTTGAGGGCTGTTGCTCTAACCTGAAACATGCTGAACTGTTTAGGCCTGTTTAGCATCTCGTGTGACAAGCTAGAAAAACCCTGTTGACTACGTCAGTTTATTATGTACATGAGTAAATGCTGATTTAATGTATAGAAGGTTACATAATTAACTTTTTTAACAATAGCACGTAATTATATTGCCAACATTAGAAAGTTAACTTACTTGCTAACAGTGATCGATTCATTTGATGTGATATCACATATAAGAGGCATGGTTTCATGATGTGATATCACATCACACCAGTTAGATCTTTTATTGTTAATCTTTTCCACAATTTAACTTTATTAAATCAATCAATCAACCTTTATTTCCACTCGGTAAATACATTGAGGGTAACCCTCATTTTCAATGCAGACAAGCATATGCAAAATTAAAGGGGTTGAAAATTAAGTTTAAATGATAAAAACAGGCTAAACAACTAATGGAAGTTTTAATTAAGAAAAAAATAATTCAAAATAAATGGATATGCAGACAGGCTAAAATGTAAAGCAATAAAACAAAGAGATGAATAAGTAGAATAATAAAATATAAACACAGTCAAAGAAATAAAGGACTAATATCACCACAATTATGAAAAAGTAAATGATGGAACTAAAATAAATAATAATAGGTTAAAAAAAATATATAAAAAATAAAAGTAAGAAATAAATGAAATAAAAAGGTAAAAGGCCAAAAGTAAAAGCAGTAATAAAACAAACAAAAGCATGAAATTAATAAAATAAATCAAATAAAAGAGCTAAAAGGTAAAACGTGAAATTAGAAAAATAAAAAGACAAAATAATTGAAATAAATAAGATAAAAGAAAAACTAAACTAAAAACTAAAACAGTTACAGGCTGTCTGAAGGTGGTTAGAAACTAAATGTTTTAAAAGATTTAGTGACTCCAGCAAGTTGAGTTTTAGGGTTTCCTGTAGTGAATTCCAGCTCGCTGGTGCTCTGTAGCTAAAATCAGATTTTCCCAGTTCAGGAAAACTCTAGGAATCTGACAGGTGATCTAGTCACTAGAGCTCAGAGCTTTCATTCAATTACATTTCCCATCCACTGCTGGTGCTTTTTTGCTAAATACTCATTTGAACAAGAATTGAGAAAACAGTGTCGCTACAGCTGCATTCCTGCTTTTCTCCTTTATGGAGCTTCATAACAAATAATGGATGGAAGCTCATACAGAAATTATACAACTTTCACATTCTATTATGGTGATGATTAGGGTTAAGGTGGCAATTTACCGGTTAAGGTTTAGGTTGAGGTTCAAGTTACTGCATGTTTGAGTTTAGGTTGAGTTGTAGATATAGGTTAATTTTAGGCTTAAATTGAAGTGTAGGCTAAGTTAAAGCACTGGCAGGTCTTATCAGCAAAGCTTCAGATAGTATTATTATTATTTTTTTTATTATTTGAACTGTGCGGTACATTATGGAAATCTCTAGGGGATGTTGCCTCTGAACTTCCCTTCCCACTGCCATTCCCCTAGTCCCATCTTCACATTGCCAGGTATAGAACACAGCACACAAACTGATGTAGGTTACATTTAGGTTCAGTTAAAGGTGTATGTTAAATTTAGGTTTATGTTGAGGTGTGATTCAAGCTAAGGTTTAGATTCAGGTGTAGATTAGGTTTGGGTACAGTTTGAGCTGTAGGGTTAAGTTTAAGTTTTGGAGGTGAAGGCTTTAATGCTTCGGTTTATAAAATAATACTGGTTGTTTTGTAACATGATCCCTGTTCAGATTGTTTCATTTCTGCATGTCTGAGTTGCATCAGTAATTTATGCATATACTGTACAGGAGAGTTGAACTATATTTAGTACACATTGCACGAATACGATAATGGTTCTATTTGTCACAGTTGTACAAATTCCTTTGAGACCAGGCTGCTGGGCTATCCAATCTTTGCGTTCCCAACGAGGCATGTCTATTTAACCCTCCTGTTATGTTACTGGTCAAATTGACCTGTTTTAAAGTTTGAAGATCTAGGAAAAATAATTAAAAGTATTTTTTTTTCAGTATGAAAAATGGATAAATCAACATATAATATGAAAATGGTTCATCTCACATATTTGCAGCCAGACCCAGCAATGTTGCAAATTGCAATGTTATGTTTCAATGTTATATAAAACTATATATGTTGGTCTTTTTTTTATAATAAAGTAGTGAAACATTAAAAAAAATGTTTGAATATTGAATTTTTTTTTATTAAAAACAAGTGATTTATCCTAATTGAAGCATTACCTGTTAGAGGTAAGGAACAGCATTGCACTAAATATTAATAGAATAATTAGCGATGGAGTTTACACTGCTTGTAAGAATTTTTTGGGGGGTTTGAGACATCTTTAGGATAATTAAGATATGATATGATATGATATGATATGATATGATAAGACTTTATTGTCCAGAAGAAAATGTGTCCTGGACAGACACAAAACATCTGCTGTTACAAATATAATTTAAAGTTGACACATACACACAACAAAATCACAGTACAGTATAAACTTAATTAAACATGCATCGGTTCAAATTAACCCCGGAACACCATTGCTGTTCCTGACAAATGAACATAATAGGAGGGTTATAAGTAGAGATTGATTTAATTTGGGTTGAGTTGGGTAGCAGTTATAGTCATATAGTCATACTGATACAATCATAACAGCAAAAAAAAAAATATATATATATATATATATATATATATATATATATATATATATATTAGTGGTGTCAATCGATTAAACAATTTAATCCGATGAATCACTACAAATTTCTGTAATTAATTGTGATTTATCCCAAATTTTTAGAATGGATATTTAAATGTAAATAAAAGAATAAATGTAAAAAATGTAAAATGCATATATATATATATATATATATATATATATATATATATATATATATATATATATATATATATATTTTAGTGGTGTCAATTAAAATAATAGTATATACTTGTATGTATGAGCGTGAAGCCAAAAAAAATCAGTGCGTTGGGCGGGGCGGGGCAGATTACATATTTTTTTTTTTTTTACCCAAATCAGTGCACTGGGCAAATGGACTGTTGCTCTTCATGCGTTTGCTTGACCTTGAGTACGTCCACGCTGAGTGACTATGAGAAAGAAGGGCCATTTAAGAGAGAGACTTAAGACCAGTATACCCTCATGATTTCTCAATAATGGACACGACCAGAGAGCAAAACCACAATATCTCAATGTCAGGGTCATCATACACACAGCTGTCCCCCATGAGAGGCTCTAGTTATAGGATCTTATGGGGAACCACAAGTGGTTCTTTCGTTCCATTGCTCATAAGAACCCTTTTAATGACCTTAATGTTTGGGGACGTTTCAGATATTCTCTCAATATGTGACTGTAGCTCTCAGTGCTCTCAGAGTTCACCTACTGTACATATTCCTTCAGTTTGATTGCGAGTCAGGCTGCATTAAGCGCTTTTTTTCCCGTGCTCTGCGGCCATGTCCAGGTGTGTTTGAAGTGTGTTTAAAGGCCCGGGGGAGCCGAATCCACCACGGCCACATGCCACCGCATTCTGTAAGCATTAAAGCGTCCAGCTGGCTTCGGCTGCACACTTGAACCGTGCTTACCTATCAGGCATATGAGCAGTTATTGCAGCACAGTGTCTGGCTTCTGTTCCTCCGTCTCTCTCACAATTCCCCGAGCCTTGCTAATGGGAGTAGGGTTCTCATTAAACTTTAATGAACGGAGCGCGGAAACACGCGTATCACCTTGAGCCGTGCCGCTATCGTTCTGACGCCAAGCGCCCCGAAGAGTAGAGGGTGTGAATCACAGAGTAGCAGGTTATCAAAGACTTTCCAGATGTTGCTGTTTTCATCTGAACCCTGAGCGGCCATATGCTGTCTAAATCTGCAGGCAAGCCAACGTGGGATAGGAGCATTCCTAAAACCCAACAGCCTACAGTCTGAGATTTTGTTGCACTGTAAAACAGCAGTGAGTTTTATGATGAAATGAGCCCAGGGTTATCAAAAATACTGTACGGATAACAATAATAATAATAATAATAATAATAATGTGAAGCAAACTCATTACATTTTGTATTATTATTATTATTATTAGGATTTTGGGTACCACTTTAAAATAAGACTACCTTTATAGAGGGTTTATAAATGGTTTACAATTAGTTTATTAATCGTTACTAATTAGGTTGTAAATGCCTTAAAAATCATTAATAATCAGTTATAACACATACATAGAAAGGGCAACAATGACCTGTTGTTTGCCAAATAGTGAACCCGCAGCCATCTATATTGTTGACCTTTCTAATTATGTGTTATAAGTGAATATTAATGATTTTAAGGCATTGACAACCAAATTAGTAACCATTAATAAACTAATTATAAACCATTTATAAACCCTTTATAAAGGTAGTCTTATTTTAAAGCGGTACCAGATTTTTTCATTTTATTTATGAATGCACATTCCTAAATATTAACTGTGTTGATTCATGTTTGTGTCCTTTATTAGTATTGTTTTTTTGGGCTTTTTTTAAAACTGAGGTAATGTAAACATTTAACTTTTACAGTGGTACAATTTAATTTGTCCAACTTAGATTTGCTGTGATTTTATTTGTTTTATTGTTTTATTACAGTAACACACGTGTACAGTTAAGTAAAAGGTCCCATACAGTAGCAGAAATACAATAAATAGTAATAAAAATATTCAAAATATAGAATTCACACATAACCTGCACAACCCATACATTATTGTACTGTAAAAAATAAATATATAGTCATATACAGTCCTCTCTCCACTGTATTGGAACAGTGTTGGAGCTGTAGACTGAAAACATAGTCATTGAAAGATAAATATGAAAAACTGAAGCTCTCCATGTATCATATTATTACTCCACCACATACAGGTAACCTAGTAAGGATGCAGCGCTTACAAGCCAAACAGTGCAGCTACAAACAGAGCAGCAATGGAACTATTTTAACAAAACAACAAAAAAAAAAGATCATATTCAAGATCGTACTCAAACTCTTTTAATAAACAGCGATAACAGAACTGTGGGATAATCGCAATAATACACTCGAGGTTTGTGATATAACGTGTAATATTGGCACTGCTGTGCAGATCTATATATATCTATGTAATAGCATTATAGCGTTATAGCATTCCCACTCATGTATTACTGCTTAAAAATATACAGGTTTGGTTCTAAAACTCTAAAAAAAAAAAAATCTCTGCCCTGTAAAACTGCAGTGATTTTAATGATAGTATACATCTTTTGGAAAAACGAGCCCAGAGTTAACAATAATACTCTGTGAGGTTTGGGAAGCAAACTCATTACGTTTTGCATTATTAGAAAAGTTTTGCTTAATTACAATAATAAAACGTGCATGACTATATCTGCTCGACTCAAAAACCCAGCGGAGATGATACCGACTGTGTTTATCCCACATTATCTTGCTTCTCCTGTTGATTCGAGGAGAGAAAATTACTGAGTTGCGCACGAAACGCGTTCCCAGTTCGGCGATGCAGCAAAGCCAAAGCGTTTCGCCCAACTTGGACACTTTCCTCAGGGCGGCCCACTTTGGAAAGCTCCGCTAATCACTGAAACCAAAGCTTTAAAAAGACTGAAAACTTGTAGCAATGATTGATATGCAGGGCCCAAACATTTTTTTGCGCGGCTGTGATTCATCACCTGTTTGCATGGCAGTGCACTGATCTGGTTTAATTCAGAAGAGCCTCTTCACATACTGATCTGCATGGGGAGTGATTGTGCACAGGCCTTGTGATTTTTTTTTCTCACCCCATTGATTGAAGCACGGCTGATTAAGTCTCATCAGCCACATCAAGAAATGAGAGGGAAGCACAACAGTGCTGTATAATCAAGTATAGCATAATGTGCGTTATCTGCTAATCAAGCATGGCAAGCAAGGCCTTTCCTTCCAAGCACAAATAGGGAATGATGTTTCTTTTTTTTCTTTTTTTGTCCCCCCCTCTCAATCAAATGTCTTAATTGGAACATTAAACATTTTTTTTATGTTGTTGCTTCTATTATTATTATTACAGATTGAGTGGGTAGGGAATTTTAATTGAGGTCAAGAGATGTGAGGAACACTCTGTATGAAGCATGGGGGTTTGAATATAATATAAGAGGCCAGCATCTTAACTCTGTGTAACGAATGGTATGTTAACATCAGAGTCACATTGCCTTTTGAATGTAATGAACTTTCTCCTTTACACTGCTGACCTCATGACTTTTTAAAGCCATTGACCAGTGAAGTTTATATATTATAAAGCGGTTGTTCAGAATAGCTTTAATACCCTTTCATTTTGCTGAACTTTTCAGCCAGACTAGATGAGAAAGATTCACTGAGTGAACTGACAAAAACCTTTGCTTTGCTCCTTAAAATATTATTGTAAAGGGAAGCAGTGTGAATATATCACTGTTACACTGGTATGAATGCGTTTGTCAAACTCAGCTTTCTTAGTACAAACACAGAAGCTGAGATTTGCCTTTTTTGTTAAAAAAATAAGCAGTTCCACCTTAAATAAACCTGAAATTATGGTGAACACTTTGGGCCCTATTGTACAATCCGTGTCATGATGCTCTTTGCTAACTTACACCCCTTCAACAGTCTGTTTTCACGTCTTGCACTCGTGCTGTTAAAATAGCATTAGAGTTTAGGAATAAATCTACACTGATGGGCGTGGTGGTCTAGAAGTGAGGTGTGTTCAGGTAAATTTCTGGCGTGTTGCGACAGTATTTCGGTGGCAGAAAACACAGGTGATTACACTTACTGATTAAAACCCTGACAACAGTCAATCATCAGAGTTTATTTTTTAATAGGAGCACCACTGCAGAGCACAAACCTGACTTTTAACTCAACAATAAACAGAAAAAAGAATAAAATAACATTGCTGTTCCTTTAAATGAGCTGCTGGCGGACTTTCAAAGCTAGAACATGCACGTCAGTATCCTTAACTAAGATGTACAAAGCACCACGCTGTTAAGATGCGATTGTGCCAAAGTCAGAGCTCACCTGAATCTTAAAAGGAATAGCAAATGACACACCGATTGTTTTTTTTTTTTCATGATACACCCTAAATAAAACCATGATTTATTTTAATTTATTAATTTAATGCATTTTGAGCTGAGTAAGGCATATTTTTCACACCCTCACGATACCACAGACACACCGACGTGCCCTAAATCCATCTGCGTGATACGCAATTGACTGGTGTGTAATAGATCACTAAAATAGGGGTCTTTACGCTAGCTTGTTCAGTTATACAAGCATCACTGCCATACCATTAACACAACCATGGCACCATATGTATCACTACTCTGTGTTGCTGCTGGCTTTGCTCAGCATCACTACTGAAGTGTTAGCACCACCAAGCATCGCTATTGTACTGTTTTATTTGTAAAGTACATATTTATTGTGTTGTAATCATTACTACTACTGTATGCTAGCCACACTCCACTACATCACTTCTTTAGTTTTGACCCTAATTACAGATGTCCCAAGTTTTCCGGAATTTGCGGGAGTCTACCACATATCAAAAAACGGCTCCCTGATGCCCACAAGTCAGATAAAATCTGGTACCTTCCTGAAATTGATTTTTGCACCCTGGGATGTCTGGAATCACTATCACCAGGTTAGCATTACTATCCCACAGTTAGCATCATCATCATCACACCATTAGCATTGCAACTACGTCGGTTGCTATCTTCACTCAGCCTCACTACTCTGGTGTTAGTCACAAGCTGTTAATGTTTATCAGGAACCTTCATAACTGAAAAATAGTAAATGTTACTAAAAATGTGGTCTATTTTCTAAGTCTAAAAGCACAATATGTGTTCTTGTGTTCTTGTGCCTCTACTAGGCATTGTCACATAAAAAAAAGACATAAATCATAATAAATGTGATATTTTATACCACAGCGCCTTTTTTTTAAAAACAAAAAGCATCACTCTTATTAAAATGCCATTGATAATTCTTTGCAGCTAATTGTGCTCCAGCAAAACTAGACTTCTCTTCTTTTTCTAGTAAAGATTAGAAATGTTTCTTTCTTTAGGTACATCAATAGTACCGGATTCTCAGGAACAGCTATTGGTAAGCTTCCAAAAAAGTTTGTTCACTTCAGTCTGTTTCTTTACTTTCGACACCTGAAATGCTTAGATAAGGCAATGCAACATGGCTGATGTCCAAAGCCTCCACTCTGTTCACTGTATAATGGATGCAGTGTTATTTTTGGTTCTGTTAATATTAGATTTTATTTCTGAAATGCAAACAGTAATTTTGAAGCTGTATAGATTGGAGTATAGAGGATAGTACAGACATATTGATACGGCAAGTTCAACTCATTATATTATGAACTGTATGGACAGAGTGAGTCATAGAATGGATGTATGAAACATGGAGCTGGCTTTTGCTCACTATACATTATTGTACTGATGGCTCAGAGTTTATTATAGGCTACCATATTTTATATTTATATCATTTTATTTATTTATTTAACAATTTCAGTACAATGGAGAAATTCTCTGAGGTTAGCAGAAACAGGAGTTGACGTATTAAATCAATACTTAACAAAGTGACCTTGACCATGAATGAAAGTACTACAGTACATGCATTTCTATATTAAATTAAATAAATATAATTCTTTGTCAGGATATAAAAAAATGTCTGGACATTTTCTAGTTTATAGTTTTGTATCAGTGATTAAAAAAAATGAATAGCAGTATTTTGCAGCATGACAACTTGGAAAATAAAAGTTATTGTATAGTAAAATAAACACACACTGGTTCATTTCAACATAATATATCAGTCCTGAAATTGTAAGTATACCTGCTGTGAACTCACACTAAAGTTGCACACGCTAAAGACTTCAACCCCCAGAATGCACTTACACCAGACCTTCCGGACTCGGTTGATCACGTGGCGCTATGGCGTTCTAAATCACCAAGCTTCTGATTACACACACCTGGTACTGTTAGTATAAATACCCCCGCGCTCCTGTTTCTGTTCCTAGTTCCACAGTATTGAATCTGTTTACTAGCTCTTCTACCTCACCTTTTTATTTTGTTTACTGTTCTTTTGTTTCCTACCTATTTTTGTATTTTTGACTACTCTTTTTGCCTAGCCCATCTCTTCTTTGAATCTTCCGTTTATGACCCTTTTTGTCTGCTTTGTCTCTGACATTCCCTGTAAGTTTTTTTTATGTATAATGTATGTGTAATTGTTCAAAGCTCTTTTAAATGAAATATTATTACACTCTATATTAGCACAGACTACAACCCAACCCAGTATATTGTACCATATCTGGGGCAGAATGATGAAGACGTTTTCACTTATTAAATGGCGGCCTATTGGTGGAGACCCTTATTCACCCCCCACCAATACATTAATTACACTAACCAGTAGAACCACCACAACTGGACTAAACGCAAACGTATACACTCATAAAACAAACAAAAAAATAACACTGATGTGCTGAATGTCATGGGACAGGAACTAGTTTTGTGGCCAGTTGTGCTTGTCTAGACAGCCCAACTGTGCTGTCCACTGTGGGTGGTAACATCTTCTATTGTTCAATGCCTGCACAACTTTAATAATGGAAGATACCATCTATCTTTCACCCACTATCAGCTCATAGAAAATACTTTTTGCATGTAACATGACAAAACAATAATGTTTTATGCTCAACGTTTCAATACAGGAAGCATACACTGCACATTTCCATTTTGGATATTATGTGCACTATTTAATTGTAAATAATCTAATTTTGTAATCTGTTTCTTGCACTTACTAAGGTCTAGGGAGCCATTTGGGCCACTTGATATCCAAGCTTAGCAGCCTAGACTTAGCTTAGCATGCTAAGCTAACTCCACACACATCTGATCCAGCTAATCTGATCGTTAACAACACCTTACTGAGTTAATATACGCTTTATAATGTGCAGTACAGTGTACCTCCAGGACTAGGAGTAGCTGAGCTAGTGTTAGCAGTGGTGACTAATGGTGGTCCTAGAGGGCTGATGCCCAACACAGTTTGGTAATTTTCTCTAAAAGCAAATGCTAAACTGGAATAACCACCCTACCCTGCATGAATGTAGCCCCCCAGGACCCTGGAGTTAAAGTGTTTTCACACCATAATCTCAGTGTTGCAGACATTTAGCTCTGTTCATTAGCTCTGTTCATTAGCTCTTTTGCTAATCTGATAAGAGTCTTTTATTATTTTAATAAGCTAGAAGTGTACAATTTAGTAACACTAAATTGTGCAATAATAACAGTAAGAACAGAGTATTAAATGCACCCAAAAAAAGCAGAAAAATCATGAAAAGATTACTGGTTCCACCTGTGCTCAGCTCAATATATTTCACTCATGAAATGTATTTTGATGATACAGAGCAGAGTGGTAGATTACAGTGTTCTGAATCTCCCCCTTCACACCTCTAGGAAAAACTTTTAAATTGTATGTTTGATTCTCGTTAAACTCGCCATATGGCTTTTAAATATATGCTAAAATATACCTAGGCAGGTAGTAAACCAGCTGGTATAAATCCAGGCATAAAGTTTTTCAAAACATATGCACACATAAGAAACAAATAAAAAAATAAAATAAAGAAAAATAAAACAAAAAATATCAATATGGCAATACAGATGCAAAAAAAGGTATAGGCTAAAGCTTTAGCCTATTTGCCTGACTATAAAACAGTTTTATTTTACAAACAAACAATCAAACAAAAAAGACTAACAGTTATCAGACATTCCGCTATCTCATATATAAAAAAGATAATTCCTCAGGTTTATACTTGTCTCCTCATCAAAGCTATTAAGCAACAGTCTGCTGACAGATATATATCAATTTTTATGTATGTGCATTTGCTTTCATTCTTTTAAATATACTTATACTCCCAAGTTCATGATTGCTCTCTTTAGTTTCAAATAACCCCTCAATACAGTTTGGTTGAAAATTATTTTGTGCTTCGTATAATTTGTAGTTTGTATCTGAGGAAAATTAAGGTCAACTAAATTATAGAATCTTAAAGCCTGTAATTTAATTTACAATTTGCAGGTTGGGTCATAGTAGTCTGCTTGGATAATAATTCTTCTAGCTTTCTTCTGTAGTATGGTAACTGGATTTGTGTTGGTTTTGTATGCGTATTATACAGCTCTTTAAAAAATAAGAGACCACTTAAAAATAATGAGTTTATTTAATATTATCAATTTGAAAAATTATGGAATATAATCGAGAGGAAGGTGGATGATCACAAGCCATCAAACTAAGCTAAACTGCTTGAATGTTTGCTCCAGGAGTGCCATTAAGTTATCCAAAAGCAGTGTGTAAGACTGGTGGAGGAGAACATGCCAAGATGCATGAAAACTGTGATTGAAAACCAGGGTTATTCAATCATATATTGATTTCTGAACTCTTTAAACTTTTCTTTGCATTATTTGAGGTCTAAATGACAATATTTGTATTTGGAGTTTAGGAGAAATGTTGTCCGTAGTTTATAGAATAAAACAACAATGTTAATTAACTCAAACTAATTCAGAAACTGAAGTGGTCTCTTATTTTTTTCCAGAGTGTCACGTCTGGTGCTGTTAGCTCCTCTGTCCCTTCCACACCCAGCTCTAACGGAGGCTCTCAGGCTAACAACTACACTACCCAGAATGCACCACCCGCTGACATCAGGCACACACCTGATCACATGACACTTCACCTGCTTCCTCCAGGAAGTCCTGAATACTAATTACTGGCACTATAAAAGAACACAAACACCCACGCCGCTTATTGTAGGTTTTCCTCATTACAAAGCGTTACTATATCTCTTGTCTCAGCTATTTTCGTGAATGACCTTGCCTTTTGTTTTCTCAATGTCGATTATTGCCTTTGCCTCTGATAGTGGATTTTCTGTGTTTGACCTGGACTGTGTATCACTTCTGCCTCTTGGATTATCTCTGCTGCTGGATATCTCGTGTATGAACTCTGGACTGTTTCAAGATTATGGTATGGTTTTGTCTACATTGCTCCTGTTATTGGTGATTATCTATTTTTCTGTACCGACCATGATCTACCTTTGTTTATTTTATGAGTATATATCAGTATATGTACGTGTCTGCATTCTGTACATACCATGACACAGAGCACAGAGCACAGAGTTTCCCCACATCTCCATCCAATAGGGCATGTATGTGTAAATGAAAGAAAGGTATATATATATATATATATATATATATATATATATATATATATATATATATATATATATATATATATATAGTGAATTGTGATTCACTATTCTCTGATAGTTTTATACAGTATTTCAATGACTTTGGCCTTTTTTTACAGTATTTATGTGTTTTCTTTTTTAGCATAATGTACGACCAATTATCAAACAGATTTTCAATTTTAATTTCAAAATCATTAGTAATAATTTTTACTTCCTTCTTTGTCATTGATTGCCAAATATCAATCAATCAGTGTCTTGACATCCTACCAGTATATTGAATACTCTACTTTTTCTTTTCTCCTGATAAAAGTGTGGTACTCACTAAAACCTTGTTTTATGAAGTCAACCCTACTTTTCTACCCTTTTATTTTTATTTTTTTTTTCTGCACTTTTTAGCACTGCATACGTGTTTGCCTTTAGCACGGATCACAGGCACTGCAAATCTTTCCACTGGAATCAATTATGATTGTCCCGTGAATCACAGTGAGCCTTATCTCCGCTTCAGATGGGGCTGAATACGTCACAGTCAGCATTACTTTCAGCAGCACTGTTGGCTCCTGCTGCTGTTTCTGATACCCCTATTAGCACACGGCGCTTATCTCCAGGCTCCTCTCTGAACTTCAAATGCTCACGTTGGCTGCTGTGCTCCTGCCCCGAGATTCTGCCTTTGTTTGCTAACCCACGACAATTACACACCTCACCTGATAACACTGCCTCCTCAGCTCCTCACCTGATTGCCAGTAATCTCTGCCTCAGTCGTGGACGGCTTCCAAGAAAACGTCGATGTTGACGAACAGGCTAAAAGCTGCATTCCACCACTCTGCGCTCTGTGCTCCTCCTGTACACAACAAGCTGAATGCTGTGAAGTTAACTTTAGTCCCCATCAAAATGTGTTTTATTGCTATGCCCAAAAAAACCCACACTGACACAAAACAATTAATCACAGCATTTCAGCATTGCTTTGTTTTACTGTCAGCTCCCAGTACACACACTGCTTTTGATTAATGGAGTAATTCTGCTACTTTATTCTTCCATCGTCAGTGTTGATTCCCAGTGAAAGACTGTATTTAATATGTTTTCATGTTATCTTCTCAGATTACACACCCACTTAAATGTAGTCTGTCTGGGCTACAGAAATAACCGGTGTCACGTTAACGGCAGCGGTGAGATCAGCGTCAGCCCGCAGAAAAACAAAGTGCTATTTTGAAAACATGATTTGTGACAAACAGTCCGACGTTATGAATTGCCTCTACTTTTAATGACTACAGAACATCCAAGCAGCTTGGCAGACTGATGAATTTAATTTTCAGCAATTCCAAAGCCCCAGTGACATATCGCTGATATTGGCAGACTGTTTTTAGCACTGTTATAACAGAGAAATTAAAGCTGTAGGCAATAAAACCTGAAAATGCCAATTGAATACTCTGAATTATTCCTGTTCCTGCAAAACTGGTTGCTCTGATTTGTCTAATAATCTTAAGAAAAAAAAAATCATATTTAATAAAAGAAAATTATTTTTTGTTCTTCTTTATTAACCTGCACTGAACCAACAATCTAAATCTTAATGTAATCATGTAATAATGTAGCATACCTGTCAAGTCTCCCGTTTTGTCTGGAAAACTATTACTCTCATGTAAAATCAATCACTTTGATCCAGCCCTGAAATACACTCCTTGTATGAAAATTAATGAATTGTATGAAATTAAACATTTAAAAATTAAGAAATAATATGCAATATGCAAACAACATTTGCAAAATGTAAGCATCAAATGAATAGAATAGAAAGCACAAATGCTGATAAATTGAATTACAACTACTGAAATACTAATGTATATTAAAATGTTGGTCCAACGTTACAATAAGTGTCTGTAATAACTGTGTAGTTACACATTAACAATCTATGTAATAGCAGTGTAACTACTGGTGAAGTACACACTGATACAGATGTATTACAGGAGTACAATATAATTGCATGTGTCAGCATCAAGTTTGACTTGTGTCTAAGAGAGGACAGTGTGCATTTCCATGTGTAATAGTGTGTGGTTTAGTATGCATTTATATTTCTGTAAGAGCTTCTGTGTGGTATGTAATTAGGGCTGTGATTGTTTCTGAATACTACAAATAATTTTTTGAGATTTTATTATTGGAAGATATATTCTAAAATATTGTATATATGTATAATATTGTATATATATTGTATAAATATGTGTAATTCAACTTTACACTCATAACCTGTACATCTGTAACAATGTGTACTTAACAAGTAGTTGCATTGGTTTTACATGATGAATTGTTAATGTTTAGTTTTTAAAGACACTTATTTTAATATATATAAAACCAAAAAAAACTTTTTAACTATTTATTTTCATCCATATTTCCAGTGTTTTTTTAGAACTTCTGCTATTGTTTCAATAGAAAGTTTTAATTTTACTGTTTTAAAGAGCAAATGTCTGCAAATCTACTACCTGGCACACCTAGGTTAAATATATTTTGACCAAGTAGCATTAACTTTACAATTATAAGTTCATTTAAAATTGTGATACTATAAATATATTATATAATGCATTTTATTCCAGTGTTCATAAAATACTATCTACCCCACGGTTACAGTTATATTAAAACTGTGTTCACCCTCTTTGTCTCACACAAAAACAAGTAGGAAAGTAAGAAGTGTCACTTCTACTTTTTTCTGCTTGCTTGTCTCCTGCTCAGTAAAAAAAAGCAGAAATCAATTTGAAGGCAATTACCATAGGGCGGAACTAAACTAAAGACTTCAGGCTAGCGTTTATCACTTCTCACAGCATTACATTCACTACACTCTAAAATTACAGGTTTAAATATAGCCCGAGTTTAATCAACTAGCAACTCAGAGCTGAGTTCAGTATGGATGAACCCAGCGTGAGTTGTTTCAGCTCAGCTGGAATGTGTTAATGATTCGAACCAGTTTGCGTGGTCTGTGGGTATTTTCCCAATTATTGAATAAAAATAACTATGCTGCATTTATACAGTTTCAGCTGCTGACATCAAAATGAATAAGAATCCTGCTTTAAAATATTGAAATCTCATTTGCATGCATATATTACACTGATAAAAACACATTTTTTAAATATTTTTCCTCTACATGGTTAATTGAAAGTTCAGATGTTGCTATTAAAAATCACAATATATTCCCTTTTCATCTTTCCATTATTGCTATTTAGAGGTTCAGTGATTAAACAACGAGCTAAAATCAATGACTCATTTACTCAACATATAATATAATAAATAATTAGTTGCTAATGATACACATGTTTATATGGATATCGTTTTACTATTACTGTTTATGTTAACAGTAATAATTCCCTCAGTCTGATTGCCATAAAAGTGTTATAGTGGAGAGCAGAGTTATATTAGTGTGAGGAGTAACAGTCACAGTCTAAGGGCATTTTCACACCAGCACTATTTGGTCCGGTTAAAACGAACTCTGGTCCTTTGTAACTTTAGTGCAGTTTGAATGAGCGGGTGTGAAAACAGTAATCGCACTCGGGTGCGGATCAAAAGAACCGGACCGAGACCAGCTAGAGGAGGTGGTCTCGGTCCGGTACCAAACGAACTCTGGAGCGGTTCACTTTGGTGAGAACGTGATCCGGTCTCGATCCAGCTATTAAATATAGTCCATTTATTTGAGGTAAACGGCTGATAAGACGCAGTCTAAACTGATATATTAGCCAGATAATGCCAATTACCACAGCTAAGAACAAACGCTGCGTCCATCCACGCGCCGTCTGCGCTGCATTCACAGCTCACAGACGCGTGACTCTGTTTATTATGTTTACATCTGCGCTGCACATATGTTTAAAAGCGCAACATTTCAGCGTTCAGTGTAAAAACACATATATGCGCTGGAATACAGAATCTTCTCGCTATAGTTACTTTTTTTGTATATGTATATTTACTTCCACGCCAGACCACGCTCTGACCAATCACAGGACACAGCCTGCTTGCGTGTTTATTGGTGCGCATTTTGGTGCGTTTACATTCATGCCTGTGTGAAACCAGACTAAACAGAGGGAGAAAACGCTCCAAGCAAACGAACTCATCAACTGATTCGGACCAGAGAAACGTACTACAGGTGTGAAAACGCCCTAAATGTAAAAAGGAAGCAAGTCAAGCTTAAAATTGTAGACTTGACTAGCTAAACATAAAAAAAACACAGCATGAGAGAAAGGCAGTCACTCAGCTCCATTGCTATGACCATGTCAAAATAAAAGTCACAAAAACAAATAAAGTACTTTCAAACTGAAAGTTAAAATGAATGTCAATAAAAACGCTATAGTGCTCTAACTCGCCAAGCTTCTGATTACTCACACCTGTTCCTGTCTGTGTAAATACCCCCACTGATTCTTTGATTCGTTGTTGCCTGGTATTGAACCTAGTTTCTAGCTTGTTTCTTTTGTTTACTGCTAGTACTCTTTTGCCTTGTCCTAGTTCTTATTGCTTTTCATTGCTGACTACTCTGTTTTGCCTAGCCCTTCTCTTATTTGGATCTTCATTGTATGACCCTTTTGCCTGCTCTCTCCCAGGACTATCCCTGTAAGTCTGATCCCTGTATTAGTAAACCTGTATTAATATTAGTGTATTACCTGTATTTTAGTGAACTAACATATAATACATTATCAAGCTAAACACAAAAAGCTGATAACCACATAGGTGATATTTGGTAACTGAGTGATTCATAATTAGAATAACTGATTATTCATTTCATTTCGAATATCCATTGACTATTCAGCTATCAAAATAACCTGTTACAGCTCTATTGGTATTGCAGGCAATGCTTTAGACTCTTTAGAATTTAAAACAGCAAATCTTCCACAGCTCTTTTCACACTGGGTGAACCTCAAGTATCAGTGATTGGTCCCTTTTTGCTTGTTATTTACGTCATTACTCATTGGATAAATGATCTGTATCCTAATTTTATTGTAATGCAAGTGATATTCTGTGATTCCACAGAGGCTGATTCTACTGATCTTTTCAATAAAACTCCTCAAGTGTTCACAGCATGCTTCTTTGATCTGGAGATCTGGATGAACATGAATTTTCTGAAATTAAATAAAGATAAAAAGGAAGGAGTTTGGCTAGTCATTGCTTGTCATTGGCATTGACAGTCTGACTGTTAAAGCTACTCAGGCTGTAAGAAACCTTGCCGTTTTTGTCGATTCTACACTTTACCTTGAACCTCTCTGACTAAATCTCATTTCTTTCACCTCTGCAGCCGCGCCTGCCTTCACTCTCTTCTGAATATCAAATATGCTAAAACTCTCTGCCTCTTACCTTCATCAGCTCGTGTATTGATTATTGTAAATCCCAGTTTATTGGTGCTCCTTCTATATAACCGCATAGCACACAAAGCAACCTGCACTTATCACTCGCATTTTTCATCAGTTCTTCATCAGCTGCTCTACCTGCCCATCACCTCTCAGATCAAGTACAACACTCCCTTTCTCACGAGCCCTTTATGATCTTCTTCCAACTCGTCTTTCAGAACTTTACTTTACCTCCCTTCTTCACGCTCTCAGATCCTCTGGCAGTTAAGTGACCTTGGCTGAACGTAAGAAAGGTGCTGTATTAAAGGAACAAATTAATAAATAATGCTGTGTTTCCTCTTAAGTAAAAATATATTTACTGACAGTAAGGAATAAAAATAATCAATCTGCCGTCATCTTTGTTTGCTACACACTCACCTCACTTTTGGCCTGTTTGTTCTTTGTAGAAAAGAAAACAAGGAAATTAATAAATAATTGAAAGTCACTCCACAAATATGTGTTTGCTTTTATATTAATTCAATTAAAACACCTTAGAAACAAAGTGCTGTGCAGACAAGTATCACTAAGTAAGACAAGTTAAAGTATAAGCAAATGTAGATCAATTAGGAAAAGTTGTTTTTGCAGTATGACGTCTGATCACCACAAACAGTCTATTTTCACGTCTTCCACCTCTGTCATTTAAATAGCTACTAAGCTTCTAAATATGTACTGTATATATACTGATGGATGTGGTGATCTGGAAGTGTTTAGGTACCTTTTTAGGTGTATTGCTATCTTGGCAACAGAAAACACAGGTGTACCACTGACTAAAATAAATCATAGACAAACGTCAATAGTCAGACGTTCATTGCCATCTTGGCAACAGAAAACACAGGTGTACCACTGACTAAAAAAAATCATAGACAAACGTCAATAGTCAGATGTTCATTGCTATCTTGGCACTGACTGGTCAATACAAAGACCCAGTATGCATATACCCAGTTGACACGCAGTTGTATACAATCACAAAATGGTTCAATTCAGTCATCCTAGCTTTATGATATCCACAGTAGAATAACTGCTCCTGTTTCAGTGTATAACTTTTGCTAACAGTGTTTTCATATTTCAAAACTTTCATATTGTTCACATCATCTGCAGCCTAGCCCCTAAGTAGCCACAATCAGGAATAACAAAATGAAAAAATTAGCTATTTTATTTGATAAAATTAATATTTTGTTGTTTTAGGCCAAATTACTGTGTAGAAAGTGGCTCTTGTTCCTTGATTCCATAATATTTCCATGATTTTAAATAGGAAGACAGGTCATTCTTTGTTTTTCTGTTACAGGATAAGGAATGAAAAACCAATTATCAAAAGTTTCACAGACCCTCTGTTGAGAAGTGCAGAAGCCTTGCGCCATTAAAATATAAATTCACCAAAAATGCCAAGACAGAGAGCACGTCACTTTTAAGGGGAATGGCAAGTGACACGATGATTAGTTTATTTTATGTTAAGTCCAAAACACACCCATGATTAATTACGAGATTTAGTACATGCCTTTTGTGTGTTTCGATCTGCACAAGGTTTACTTTTCCTGTCGTTACGATAGCAAAGACACACTGACATCCCCTAAACTAATCTGCGCAGTGCACGGTTGATGGTCCACATATAGGTCACTAAATTAGGGCCCCTAGTTTTTTGGGGGGGATTTGTTTGTTTTAGATTTACTACTAAATTTATTTATATATGAATATATACATTCAGGGCCAATATACATATAATAAGCTACATTGCCAGTTATTCTCCAGTGAGAAATTTAAAATTGAAGTCTTAGCTTGCAAGCTAATGCTATCTGCAAAAACTGGGTTTAAAACACTATTCTGAAGTCACCATAGGATGTATGTGTTATATATGTTTATCAGACACATATTAGTTAAACCGAATAATTTTGAAGAAGATGCATGATATATCAAGCCTTATTTATGTCATACATCTTATATGATTTTACAAATAATGGCATAATTTGTTCATAAATATCAAAATTCTGTTTTACCAATAAATTATTCAATGCTTATTAATGTTTTATGAAACCCTTTAAATAAAGTGTTACCAAAAACGCTGCTATTTATGATGCTACATTAACGAAAAATACTTCATATTCTTTTATTTTTTGAGAAAATATTAAAATGTGCATATTTTTAAAGAAATTAAATTCACTTTATGACAGCCACCTACCCCGTGCTCTTGCCTGATGAAACTCTATTCAACCTTTTCTGTTCTAATTAGCATCCTCACATGCTCTGAGTGGGAAAGATGACCCAGTGTCTTGGTTACTGTGAATCAGACACTAACCTAGCAGCTCAAATTAACCCAGATGTTGCCAGAACTGTAGAAACAACCCCAAAAAAAGACATGAATCCAGTAGTGTTGTAACAGTACGTGTATTGTTTATGAACCGTCGCGGTACGGGAGTCACGGTTCGGTTGGCGTAAACACACGCAGAATACATGTTACAGACAGTCTATAGCAGGAACTAATATTCACAGGAGTGTTGCCACTGCGACTGCCAATGAAATCGCACCCTGCCATAGGAAATGAATGGTCGCCTGTCGCTTTCCAGTGTGAACGCAGGGTTAGGCGCTCAGACTCTCTCTCTCTCTTTCTCTCTCTCTCTCTCTCGCTCTCATTTGTGCTCTCTCTCTCTCTCTCTCTCTCTCTCTCTCGCTCTCATTTGTGCTCTCTCTCTCTCTTTCTCTCTATTTGTGCACACCCTTTCTCACGTGCTATCTCTTTCTTTTGTGCACACGCTCTCTTTTTCGCTCATTTGTGCTATCTCTCCGTCGCTACGCTGAAATCGTGCCCTGCCATAGGAAATGAATGGTCACCTGTCGCATTCCAGTGTGAACACAGGGTTAGGCGCTCGTACTCTCTCTCTCTCTCTCTCTCTCTCATTTGTGCACTCTTTCTTTCTCTCTCTATCTTTTTCTCTTTCTCTTTTGCCCACGCCCTCTCTCACATGCAATCTCTTTCTCTCGTATGCGCACTCTCTCTTTCTCTATCTCTTTCTCTCTCTTTTGAGCGTGCCCTCTTTTGCTTGTTGTCACTTTCTCTCTTGCGCACACTCTCTTTTTCTGTCTCTCGCACACGCTCTCTCTTTCTATCTCTCTCCCACGCTCGTGCCCACACTCTCTTTCTCTCTCTCATCTACACGCTCTCTCTCTCGCACACTCTCTCTTTCTGTCTCTTGCTCACGCGCACGCCCACGCTCTCTTTCTCTCTTGTGCACTCTCTCTGTCTGGCTCTCTCTCATGGACGCACCCATGCTCTCTTTTTCTCTCTGTCTCGCACACTCTCTGTCTGTCTCTCTCTTGCACACACCCATGCTCTCTCTCTCTCTCTTGCGCTCTCTCTTTCTGTCCCTCTCTCGCATGCTCACGCTCTCTTTCTCACTTGCACGCGTGTGCTCTCTCTTTCTGTCTTTCTCTCGCGCATGCACCCGCGCTCTCTCTCTCGCTCTCTCTCTCTCTAGTAGAATGCTTAAGAAAAATGTATGTGTAATATAAGCAGTTGACGTAATGCTGTTGTTTTTGTTCTTAATAAAGCACCACAATCAGGCTTACTGTTTGTTTGTTCCAAGTGCTCGAGAGCACCGTTTCCATCCCAAAAAAATAAAACATGGTTATAATAAAGTTCAGTTGTTATTATGAAGTTAATAAAGGTGAGGCTATACCAAATGCCCAGCCTTTTCATTTTTTCCACCAACCGTACTGAAAACGTACTGAACCGTTGCATTTATACCGAGGTGCGAACAGAATTGTGAATTTTATGTAACTTTACACCACAAGAATCCAGAATTCATACACTCATCGAGTGTATCATATATTTACAGCATTAAAACTAAACAAAACTACCAAACACACAGTCTTACAGTAAGATTAATAGAATATAAGAGTCAGAAGAGGCCCTGAGTTTACGTGAAGTGTACTTATGATCAAATATAGAAAGAAGGGCAGGGAACCTGTCCTTCACAAATGAAAGACAACAGCTGGTAGCTGACTGAAATGTAGTGAAACTGTGTGGCCTACATATCTCGCCAGGCTTCATTTCCTGCCTCTGTCACCTCGCTGTCCATAAAACATCCAAATAAATGAGTCAGTCATGAGCATGGCATTTTCTTAACACACCAAATTAGCTTTTCATTTATTTACCAAGCATGAAGACTAATGTGCAGAATTTGCCCGCAACTAGATTCATTACCACTCGCAATGTGTCACCTAATTTGAGAAATGAAAATTCGATGGCTCTGTTTCACATCCGTAAAAATTGGATGCAGTAGCTACATGATGAGCCCCAGCAGAGATCCGCAGTCAAGGAGCTCAAAGTTATTTGATTTTCACGCTGCGTTTACGGGCCAAAATTAAAAGTGACTGGGGATCCTCTGTTAAATAATGACACCCATTGCCATCTTCAAAGAGAGGATAAAGAAAGTGGAGAGGAAATCTTTCTGAGGGGAAAAAAGACCAAATTAGAAAAGAGAGTGGGATGATTGGGGGGGAGGCATTTCATAGGCAATTTATGATGTGATCTTGAGACGGTTTTAGAAACAGGGTTGGGTAGTGCATGATATGCACATTTTACTTACCCTCTCAGATCTATCTTCTATCAACTAAAACGATAAAATACAGTGTGCTCTAAAAAATATATGATTAGGTGGTTTAATAGGTGGTTACTAGTGCATCTCAAACAATTTGAATATCATTGAAAAAATACTTTATTTTAGTAAATCAGTTTGAAATGTATTATATAGATGTATTATACACAGAGTGATCTATTTTAATTGTTTATTTTCTTTTGTTGTTGGATGGCTTACAGCTAAGGAAAACCCAAAAATCAGTGTCTCAGAACATTAGAATAGATACTTTTGGCAGTGTGGGCGGCGTGCCAATTCCTGCTGGAGAGACATGTCTGTCATCTGCTGGTGTTGGTCCACTGTGTTATATGATATCAAGTGTAAAGTCAGTGCAGTGTTTTCCCACAAAATCTTACAGCACTTCATGCTTCCCCCTGCTGACACATTGGATTTCATTTTCCAGCAGGACTTGGCACACTGCCCACACTGCCAAAAGTACCAATTGGTCTTATATAATATTCTAGTATATATTCTCTTTTGGGGGTTTTCATTGGCTATAGGCCATAATCATCAACATAACAAGAAATACATACTTAAAATAGATCACTCTTTGTGTAATACATCTTTATCATATATGAGTTTCACATTTTGGACTAAATTACTGAAATGAAGTAACTTTTCAATTATATTCTATTTTTTTAGATGCACTAGTATATATAGACAGTTAAGTCAAGTAGGAGCATATACTCTGTATACTTTATTATTATTCTCCTTTCACCTTCTTCTTCCACAGGAGAGACCACCACAGAGCAGCTATAATCTTGGTAGTGGATCATTCTTTCTCAGCACTGCAGTGACACTGATTAGCATGGTGGTGGTGGTTAGTGTATTAGTGTGAGTTGCACTGGAACGAGTAGATCAGACACAGCAGTGCTGCTGGAGTTTTTAAACCACTCTATTAGACACTACTACAGAGCTGCTCCACCTTGTAGAAAAGACAGAGACGTAAGAACTAATAGCTTGTGTGTTGCAGCACTGTTTGTGCGAGTCATCCTTTTGTCCTTCTTCAGAAGTCACTGGGTCAAGGAGGTGATTTTAATATTGTAATTTGTAAATGGGAGTTTGAGCAGTCATTTAAGGATTTCATCTTTGTATGACTATGCTTGTGGAAATAATTTGAATAGTTAATGACTTTTTCCTGTTAATTATTTCAACATTTCATGGGTATTTTTGTTTACCCATGGCCGACGTACTGTATGCTACAGCAACATAATTAGTATGTGTAAATTTGCTGTTGGTCTAATTAGTCTGAGTACATTGTATGCATTACCAATGTCATATTTGAGTCAAGCTTTAAAAACATTCACCTAGCGTAATGTTAAAGCTCACATCCAGCAGTATATATCTGCTGTTTCTCAGTGTTGTTAATAATCTACTTGAGTAAATTTGAGTTTATTTGAGTAAATATTTATGGGGAATAAGTATATAATTAATATAATTATGACAAGAGGAAGAACTATGTAAGTTGTTTGCTAATCCTATGTGAACAAACCCTCCCTAAGTCTTGTATTAATTATGTAACCAATGATGTCTTCACATTTTACTCAATAATAGTCAAGCTCCATACTGATTGCGTCCTATTGTACATATTTTTGGCATAGTAGAATGTGTAGTTTCTTATGATTCAGTGCACATTTTTGTACATTAGTGTACTATAGTTAATTATATAGTAAATACATAAGTGGAAGACCAGCTTATTTACCCCAGTATCCAATAAATCATTTTTTTTTTTTGTTTGTTCAACTTTAATTTTGCTTTTGATATTGTGGCAAAGCAGCCAAAGCAAAACTGGAACTTCAAATTAAATGTATTTAATAATATTAAATCTAATCCTTAACCTAAAGTCAGTTCTACCCTTCACTTCAACCTGAATCCTTCACTCTTACCATCACATACCTTTAACTTTACTACTGTTGAGAATCAATGGAGTTTCAGCAGATGGATGATTAACAATATGAGCATCTGTAGATAATCTACAGATACTATATCACTATATCACAAAGCTACAGTATTATACAGTAAAGGAATCACTGCTTGCTACATGCGAGGTCTCAAAGAATTGTGATATATATCTGTATAAAAAAATACAGCTACATTTTGAACAATAGGGGCCCAATTTTAGTGAATTGCGAATCATGCAGCTGTAAAAAATATGCCTTGATCATCAATGTACCAATTCTCTTAATTCTCAAATGATCTGGTCTTTTGGTATAACAAAAATAAAAAAGTTAAATCAACTTGATAATTGTAATAACTTGATGTTCTAAGTTATGCTAACTTAAGTTTTCTTTTATGCATTACTTAACGTTTTTAAGGCAACTGGTTTCCTCAAATATTTTAAATAGTGCACTATTACTTCTCACATCAGAATATTTACAGGAATCTAAAAGCAGAACTATAAACATGAACTTCATATACAATTCATTACCACTTACATCTTGACATCTAAGGTACTCATTCAGATGCTATTGAATTGAGTTTGTTGACGTGTCAAGTGTCAAGTACTCCAGTTGTATTGCACAAAAGTGCATTGAATTACAGGCTTGGTGTGTTTGTTTGTCGTCAATGAAATGTCTACTTGAACCCACTGCATATGTACAAGATGCAGCACAAAGCCCAGAACATGAGCATCTCTCTGAAGACAGTAGTGGTATGTGTGGAGAATTCACCCGCACCTTTAAATGGGTTGGCATTGATCTTATAAATCTTACATCAGCACTCGTCATCTGAAAGACTGGGGTAAAGACCCTGAGATTGCCTCTTAGTGTGACCCTGTCCTTTACGTAAGTCCGGTGACGTCTTTCCTCTCCTATGCTGTAGGAGATGCAGCCAGAGAGCTGTCAGCCGCTAATCTCATACAGCATGTCAGAAGCATGGAGTTTTCCACAGCACTGCAGGAGATTAGCGAGGCTGCCCAGAGAGAGGCTACAGCCAGAGTTATATTGATACGCTGCCCACACACACACACACACACAGCATGCAGCATAATCACACTCACGTGTGCTGTACCTAATCATATATATATTTATACATACTCATCGTGAAAAAAACTAATAATTTCACACTGAAGGAAGTGTTGGAAGAAAGATAAAGAACCCCAGGAAGAATAAATGATTCAGAATTTAGTCATATTTACTGAGCTACACATACAGAAGCAGTGCATAATGCAGCACGCCTTCCTAAGGCTATCCTGCGATAATCCATCCCATGCAGCTTGAATATTCACACAGTTCCTGCAGACTTCGCGGTCGGTAGGGGTGTAGGAGTGTTGATGATAGCACGTCCAATAGCATCCCACACTTCTTCAATCAGGGCTACTGTAGGTCTGGATTCAGCAGTGTATGTGGTACAGTATGTGTTCATTCAGAGAAGATAGGACCACTGGTTGCAGGACCTCGTTAACGTGTCAAAGTGCTAGTAACGAAGACTAAATGGAGGTGATGTGGAATCGTATGAAATTACCACCACATCATGGTATACCAGGCTTTGTGGATGTGTGAGAAAAAGACAAAGGACTTGTCAATGAAGACGACCCACTGCCATTCTGATCACTCTATATTTATTTATTTTTTTAATTTAATAATTTATTTAAGAGGGACAGTGAACATTAATTAACCTTACTGTAAATGCACCAGAATTAGCCTAAAGGCTACTTTTCATTCGTTGTCACTCTATTGCCATATCTGGACAGGATTAGGACATTCGCAGGGGGTCCTGGGGGTTATTTTCTCTTTTATAGGGGGTCCTCTTTTATTTTATTCCTGTCCAGAACGACCATGTACGTGTTTTTTTCTCAGAAGTCCTCTAAAAATTACAGGTTCAATTATCTACTGTTTTTCGCTAAACTCCGTGGTCCTCCTGTAATTTTATTCCTGTCCGGAGCCACATCTCACCTTGTGTTTAATAAAATAGCTATTTGTCCACTGCCACGCACCGTAATTACAGTTTGGGTGCTCGTTTCCACAGAGATCCACGTAAACACAACAGCAAGTGGAAATGGAGGAGCTACTGAACATGATGTCATGTGACTGAGAAAGCCTAAAAACTCACTGGTCCTCATGTTTTTAATCACAGTCCAGACACAAGAATTTTATCAGTAGAAGTGTGAACTATTTTTTATAGATGCCCCCCTTAGAAACTAATCCCATCCAGATAGGGCTAATGACAGTCTGGCACCCAAGCTCCGCCCACAAAAATCTTCATACCTCTTTGAAACAGTCCTTTTTTTGTCTTACAACCTGAAATCAAAACTCACAAAAAAGAAGTTTTTCTCTTTTTTTTATATTCCTTGCATAACAACATTCAAGCAATGAGAAAAAAAATTCTGAAACAGTTCTGAAAAACAGTTAAAAAATAAATAAAAATGCAGATTAACAGGGTTAGAAAAATCATCATTCCCCTGATTCAGTACTTTGTAGAGCCACCTTTTTCTTTAATTACAGCCACGGGTCTGTTTGGAGACATTCCTACCAGCTTTGCACATCTAGATTGGGGAATATTTGCCCATTCTTTCTTGCAGAACTGTTTGAGTTCACTCAATTTTCGTAGTGACTGGCAATGCACTCACAAGTCCATCCATAGATTTTCTATGGGATTTAGGTCAAGTCAAGTCAAGTAGTTTTATTGTCAATACTGCATATGTACAGGACATACAGAGAATTGAAATTACGTTACTCTCCTTCCCAATTTTACAGCAAGTACAGATAATAGATATAATAAAGGAGAATGGGAGACACTATGTGTACAATACAGCAGGGACACAAATAGACATACATGAGACAAAAACAAGGTGCAGTGGTGTGGGGGAGGAATAGATATATAAATATAAGTAAATAAGTAAAAATAGATATATAATTATAATATAAAAGAGTGGGAGACACTATATGTTCAATACAGCAAGACACAATAAACATACGTAAGACAATAGTAATAATAATAATAATACTTTATTTTTATATAGCGCTTTTCTAAAACCCAAAGACGCTTACAGTCATCATTTGTGAAAACAAATAGAAACATTACACAACAAGTGGTGACAGACAATCAACATAGTACGAGAACAGACAGCAGGGATAAGTGGTATAGTACATTAAACAGAGGGAAGGCCGTAGGCAAGAGAAAAGAGGTGAGTCTTGAGTGTAGATTTGAACAAGGAAAGAGAGGAGGATTGTTTGACCACAGATGGGAGAGAATTCCATAGTTGAGGAGCAAGTCTGGAAAAAGCCCGATCACCAAAGCCACGGAGTTTAGAGGCTGGGACTTTAAGAAGTCCAGCAGTAGCAGACCTAAGGGATCGAGATGGTCTGTAAGGAAGAAGGAGGTTTGACAGATAAGGAGGTGCAAGATTATTTAATGCCTTATAGGTAAGTAAGAGAATCTTGAATTGAATCCTGTATTTAACAGGGAGCCAGTGAAGATTTTGGAGAACAGGTGTAATGTGTTCATGGGTGCGAGTGTGAGTGAGTAAACGGGCAGCTGCGTTTTGTACCATCTGGAGTTTATGGATAGAGGAAGAACTAATGCCAGCAAGCAAGGAGTTACAGTAATCTAGTCTGCTGGAAATAAAAGCATGAAGGAGTATTTCAGCAGTGGACTGAGTAAGGGATCGTCGAATTTTAGCTATTCTGCGCAGATGAAAGAATGCAGTTTTCACCACAGAGTTGATGTGAGCTGTAAAAGAGAGAGTGGAATCTAGAAGAACGCCCAAATTTCGGACTTGGGTAGAGGGAGAGATTACTGTACCGCCAAAGTTGAGAGAGAGAGTAGGAGTTTGATTGAGGACTGCTTTAGTGCTGATTAGGATGAGCTCGGTCTTATTACTGTTTAGCATGAGAAAATTGTCCTTCATCCAGTTCTGGATCGCAGAGAGACAGCTTTCTAAATGAGTAGTGGGTGGGTTATTGATAGAACTAGTGCTAAGATAAATTTGGGTGTCGTCCGCATAACAGTGGAAGTCTAGGTTAAAGTGAAACCTAGTAAAATAGTGCAATATTGATGGTGATTGAGATGGAATGACAGTAAAAATAGTAAATAACAGTAGTGCAAATACGGTATATGGTATATAGCTTAAGGCTGGTAAAGTGAATGGGTGCGTAAGTCCTTAAAGTTTACAGTTTAATTAAGTGGAATTAAAGTGCGTATTGACAGTGCAAGAATAAGAGCTCAGAGCTCTGACTTGGCCTCTGAAGAACCTATCCTTAAGCCACTGCTTTGTTTTTTTTTATGCAATGTGTTTAGGGTCACTGTCTTGCTCAAAGATGCATCTCTTACCCATCTTCAGCTGTCTACCAGAGGGCCGCATGTGTTCCTTGGATGTACTTGGAAGCATCTATTTTCCCTTCAATCCTGACCAATTGCCCAGTTCCTGCTAAAAAGAAACACTCCCATAACTTATTGTAACCACCACCATGCTTCACAGTAGGTATGTTTTTTTTTTTTTGTAGTGTGCTGTGTTTGCTTTTCACCAAACATGCTGCTTGGAATTCAGACCAAAAAGGTCAATCTTGGTCTTATTTAACCAAAAAACCTTTTGCAACATGTCATTACAGTCTTCCAAGTGGCAAAGCACAAATGAGACTCAGCATGACACTTTTTTAGGAGTGACTTCTTTCTTCAAGTCCATCCATAGATTTTCTATCAGACTTAGGTCAGAGCTCTGACTTGGTCACTTGAGGACATTAACATTTCTATCCTTAAGCCACTGCTTTGTTTTTTGTTTATTTTGGCAGTGTGTTTAGGGTCATTGTCCTGCTCAAAGATGCATCTTCTACCCATCTTTAGCTATCTAGTAGAGGGCCGCATGTGTTCCTCAAGAATTTGGAAGTACTTGGAAGCATCCATTGTCCCTTCAATCCTGACCAATTGCCTGAGAAACACCTCCATAACATAATGTTACCACCACCATGCTTCACAGTAGGTATGGTGTACGGTGTAACCTCAGTCATACAGCCTTGTAGGTCATTTAAAGTTGTCCTTGGCATCTTGGTAGCTTCCTTGATCGGTGTCCTCCTGGCTCGGTCATCGAGTTTGGAGAAATTGCCTGATCCTAGGAAGGTGATGGTGGTTCCAAACACTTTTTACTTCTTGATGATGCTCTAACTTGTGCCTTTTTTCTGAGCTCTTTTGAAAACACTCCTCCAACCATGGTGTTAGCATGCACTATTAGTAGTGAACTCATCAAGGAACAGCTGGTTGTGTTCTGAAGTAAGCAGAACCAGTACTGCTTATGATGTCAAGCGTAAGCCAATTAGCTTAATGTGTAATCTGGAAGGTACTTTTATAAAGTTCACTGTAAGGGGCTATTTTTATATCCAAACCGGGTTATTTACTAAATAAATTAGAAAAAATTATCAGACTTTTGTATTTTTTACTTAGAGGAAGAGGGATACAATGTGTACATACACCTGGAAATAGTTAGGCATCAATTATTTTCATTTTCAGTGTGTAATGTGACAAAAGACAAGGATTTTGATAGGGTATGAAGATTTTCTATAGACACTTTAGATTTTCTAAGGGGCTGTTTACTTATCCAAACCAGGTATTTTACTAAATAAATTAGAATATTTTTTTCAGATTTTTTTAAAGTGTAATTCTCACTTTGAAGAAGAGGGTTATATAGTTAAATAAATAAAATATTGAGACATAATTTCCTTTCATTTTAGTGTATAATGTGACATAAAACAAGGAATTTGATTGTGTATGATGATTTTCTATAGGCAATGTATATAAAATCCATGTTTCTTACTTATTCACTTACTTACAGTGCATTCACATTAGAGAAGACACACGTGCTCCAGCGACTGCTCAAATATACAAGATCTGTTCTAACACATTATCATGCTTGCCCATTCAACCGGTCTCTATTTCTCTCCCTTTTTTACAAATTACAGAGGCACTGCCCAGTGGCAGAGCGAGTATGTCATTAGCATAGTGGTCTGTTGTCACGGACTTGCAGTCTTTAGGACATGCGATGATTTAAAAAGCAAATGCGGAGCAAGTGGAATAAGATGGGTTTTAATGGAGACAGCCAACAGGGACTCTTACAAACATGATCAAAGATTTGCTCCATTGGCAGGGAGTAGTGTATTCGCAAATGACTGGGAGCTAGCAATATGGCTTACAGCGGATGGTCAAGTGGGTCCGCTCGCTTCCGTCATGCAGCTGTGCTGGTTCTGGGGGAATAAGTAGAGTGTTGTGTTTGCAGAGGTTGATGCATGTAATGGAATATGAAAATAAGTGGGGAGGAAAAAAATGCTAATTAAATTTGATCACACTTCTGAAGCTTCATCCCACTGCTGTAGCGCTTCAGTAGTAGTAGTAGCACTGAGGGACCGGGCTAAATAGACAAGATGAAGTGTCATCATCTCTGATTGCAGCTTGTCTTAGAGAATTCTCTATAGGAACTAGTAATTGTGGATGCTATACTCTTTATTGTCTTGTCTGTTGATGCAAGCATAGGTAATGTGCTTAAATCCAATGTAAAGTAGAATTTTACCAGTTAGTTTTGTAATTATTCACCTGTTAAAAAAAAAAAAGTCTGGTTAAATTTATCTTGTAGTCTGTAGCATCTTTGCAAGATTTACCTTAATTTCTGCCTCTAAATCATCAGCTATACTTTTTTTTACCTTAGTAATAGTTGGACCTTATTAATTTATAACACATATTAGCGGTCGAAACATATAGAGTATAGTATAGAGTATATATAGTATTCTATATTTAAGCTATGCCATTAGTAGGTTAGATACCTTGCGCTGTTCCTTTGCTTCTCACAACCCAGGTTCCTGCCAGTCTAGGGGATTGAACCTGCTTATCTACTTTGTAGGCTATGGCAACCCTCTTGGTCAGCCTAATGCAGTACACAATTGATCGTAAAGTTTTACCTCAAGAGATATAGTGTCTATCTTGTGAAATAAATGTGAGCAAGTGTGTGAAATGGCGACATTTTGCCAGATTGACACACAGTGACAAGTGGCAAGTGGCAAATCTTACTTTGTAGCTGATCAGTGGATATACTGTATATGTTTTAGTGTCCAAAATACCTGCCTTAGTCTTCTAGCGGTGGTGGTGAATTACCCAGCTATGGTCAGCAACTTTACTGAAGCTTAGTGATTACCCATTCAGCAGAAAAATGGCCAGCTCACCCATTTCCATGGCTTCAGCACACTGTTTGCATGCTGCCGTCTATGCCTGGCAATCCTGAGTGTGGAAATGGGACTGGGGGAATAGCAGTGGGCGGAGGGCTGATTCTAAGGATAAAACAGATTTCTGTGATGAACCACACACTGTTCAAATAAAAAAATACTGGCTTAAGCCTTGCTGTTAAAAGCTTTTAGTGCTGAAACTATGAATATCTGATGATACATGACTCTGAACTCCTCTGAACCTTGGCAACGCACTGCACTGACACTTTAAAAGGACAATTATATATTTAAAACAACACTGACACTTCATACTCATCCGTGCTGTTATTGCCAAAACGCTGTTACATCCATACGTGCATACTCTCATTTTATATTATGTGTATTTATCTTATTAAATTTTTATTTTATGGTATTTTATCTTACATAACAACTGCTCTTTTGGGTGGAACTGAATCGTGAGATTACGATTTCATTCCACCTCATGTGGAACCACATGTGATGTGAATGACAATAAAGTGTCCTTAAATTCTTGAATCACATGTGTACTGGAAATGTGTCATACAAGCCATTACCGTCCACAGTGGACAGTGCAGTGGTTGGTAATGATTGTGACAGTAGTGAGAGTAACAGTAGTGTCTGGCTAGAACTGTTTGTTTGAGTAGATACACAACTCTGGCAGAGTGTTTTTAGGAAAAAGGGAAAGTTAATTAAAATGTGTGATAAATGTTTAGTGAGAGCATGTCTTGAGTGCCAACCACAAGACAGACAAATGCAGATACAAAACACACAATTTATTTAATAAAGGGTCAGGCTTAGAAGAATAGTCAGGGACAGGCAGGGTCAATAACCAAATCCCCAACAGGGGAAAAAGTTCAAGGCAAAGGAATGGCATATATATACAAAAATAGGTCGGCAATGAGAAAACAAACAAACCGTAAAGCGTTGGTAACAAACAGTCAAAACAACAAAAGAATATATAAAAAAGGTTCAAAACTGGGCTAAGAGTGAGGGGCTATTTATACTACTGAGTCCAGGTGTGTGCTTAGTGTGATTAGAAGCAAGGCGAGCCGGAACGCCAATAAGGCACGTGACCCAGCATGTCCGGGAGGTTGGGTGCAGATGTATTATGGGAAATGGAGTCTTCCTAGAGAGAACTAGAGTTTGTGACAGGCAGACAAGACAGTGACAGGACTGACAGAGCATGAGATTATAGGCAGTTGTGAGAGTCTCACGGTCGGCGCGTAAGAGTTGGCAGCCCTCGCAGCCTGGAGATTTACAGTGACATCCTGTCTCTGTGTATTACTGGCCTGTGAGGGTGCTTGCTAATTAGTTGCTGACCTGGCCAGTATACTGCAATATGTACATTTTCTGCATGCTAATTTTCTTTATAGCAAATCTGTCTCATAGTACATAGTTTGACTCCTCCCCTCTTACAAAATAAAAAAAATAAAAAATAAATAAATAAATCTCCCAGCTCACAAATGAATCAAACAAATTGACTACAATAAACAGTGAGAAAGATTCAGTTCAGTAAATTGAATCAACCATTCCAACACTATTATTATTTCGTTATTATTGTATTATTGTTTTATTATAGACCAGCTGTTTAGCAGCATGTTTTGATGATGCTCTAAAAATAAACTCCTTCTCTCTGACTTACCTACACTCAAACAGAGCATTTCTGTTCGTTCACAGCAGTGAATGTTCTTCAAGGCCTGGTTAATTAGGATGGAGAGACTTTAATGGTTGGAAAAATAATTAAAAAAGGCTCATTGGGTTTATGCACAGTGTGGCTACACAGATGAGTGATCCTGTGAGTAGATATTATCCACCTAAAGAAACCAAACTAAAAAAAAAAAAACATATGAAAAAGGAGAAAAATACACTGTGGGAAACGGCACTTTAGCTACAGTGAATTACTTATGCCCAACTACGCCTCCCCCACCATCCCACACACACGCCACAACCATCACCGCTGCCACCACACGGCTCTCATTTGATTATGCAGAAAATATAGCTCAATTAGCTGTTATTGTATCAGGAGGGAAAAACCCAAGTATCAAGAAGTCATCGTCTCCAAGGTCATTCTGGGAGAATAACTGAGTTTTGTCCAGGCTTGTCAAACTCAGAATAGAAATGAAGAAGTCTATGAATATTCTGAATGTGTCTTTCTCTCTGTCTTTGTCTGTCTCGCTCCCCCCCCCCCCTCTCTCTGTATGCTTCACATAACCCCAGCCTGGAGCTGATGATAATGCTTGTCTGCTGAGGGGGAACAAATGATGATTTCCTTTTTTTCCTGCAGGAGGACTGGAAATTAAGTGAGGGCTATATGCAAAGGTAAAGAAAATCCGCAATGTCTCTGGTTTGAAAAAAAAAATAGGACTGTGTGTGTATATATATATATATATAAATGTGTATGTGTGAGGATGGAAGGATATATACAGAAATATCTTCTAGGCCTTTCATTTTAAACCTAAGGTAGTATGTTTGAACAAAAAAAAAAAAAATCTACATTGCCTAGTGTGGTTCCCTTCCAGCACTCTTAAAAAAAATAAAAGCGGCCCCAAAAAGATATATATGTTTGAGTGAAGCTAAAGAAGAAACATGTATGGTTCCGTAAATAGGCCTGTCATTATTATTACATTATCGGCTTATCGTACAATATATACAGTCGATATGTACAGTATATACAGTAGAGATTTTTGCCAAATTATAGCCAGTTGCGCTGTCCTGTTATCTTGTCGCCTCTTTGTCTAAGGCAATAATGAGTCTATGAACAGACAGTTCAGTGCAAGCAATGACTTAAGTAGCAGTTATAACACCTTCATACACACACAGCAGAATGTAACATGTATGGATCAGTACGTTATTAAACAGTAAGCATTATGGAAGGGCTTCATTCTGCCGTACACAACCACAGTCATAGATTTTATTGCACATTCTGATAAAAAAGTTCAATGTCAGACATTGACTAAGATGCAACCATAGCCAAAACTTATGTGTAAAATGTGTAAAACTAACAAGCATCATGAGGAAGCAGACTAAAAGCTTTTAACAGCACTAACCTGATAAACACTAAGAGTCTATTACTCAGCCCAGTGCAGTATGTAGCAGAGCACAGCAGACCTAACAAACATCACTAACAGCATATAAAGTGATTAATCTATCTCTTTATGACAATGCAGATACATACATTCTCCTATTATCAGTTGTTGCTGATCTGAAGAAAGGTCAGATCTGTGACTAACAAAGCACAGTGATTATAAACAGTAAGTCATGTGGTCTAAGGAGAGCTCATTAGTGTTATTAAGCTAATATATCATCTCAAAGTTTAAAAACAGGATAACTATAGTGTTATTTTTTTATGAGAACTATTTTTTTTGCAAAAATTGTTTATATGCAAATTCCAATATCTGTATATTCTTATTTCTAATTCAAAGTTCATTGCTCTTCATAAGGATGTAATTGCATGATTATGCTATTATATTACCATTAAATTAGTGGCATTAATTAATTAATTAATTAATGGCAGTAATACACAAGAGGGAGTGCTATAGCGTGTAATATATTACACTTTATAGCACAGACCTCGAATATATTATTGTGATTATTCCACAGATCCTTATCATCGTTGTTATTAAAAGATTTTTGATTATAAACACTATTTTACAGCGAGACAAAATAGTTCCATTGCTGCTCTGTTTGTAGCTGCGCTGTTTGGCTGTTAGGCTTGTTGCATCATTGCTAGGTTACCTGTATGGGGCGGAGTAATACTTCACATGGAGAGTTTTGGTTACAGTGCATTACCGGCTGATAACGGTACTAGGAAAACGTCACATTGCAGGGTGAAAACTTAATGTGGTATAATTAGTCTTAAAATGACAATATTATCTTCTATCACAACAATTTTGGGGACATTAAACCATTTTTTCTAAAATGATAAAATGCTGTTTTCCAATTTAAAGGTTAATCACATTAGTTTCTTATCTTTCGCAGCTTCTTTATTTTTATTAGATTGAGGATCTAAATTAATTGAGTGGACTGCAACAGACACTTCACTCAATAAGAAAGCTCAGTCTCTGAAGCCCAGCCACCTAATATAGAGACCCGATTAAAGAAACACTTCATTTATTAATAAAATTCAAGGAATTAATGTTGTTCGCTGGGATTTTTTTCTTTTTGTTTTTGTTTCAACACTCCGTAAACACGATTAAAAATCCCTGTGAGTTTTGTAGCGAATGGCGGATTCACCACAAGTGCTAGCAGCTAAGCATGACCTGTAATTAAGCTTGAAATTAAACTTGCAGCTTGGTGTGATTTGAATTCCTATAAGGACCATTACACAGGCTGAATATCTGTGAGGTTTATGACTCCGCGTCTGCAGCATCCCCGCAACACGGCAGACTGGAGGCATCCTCCTCAAGGTCACCGTGGCTGAAGAGGAACAAGATGTCATATAAAATGTGCAGATCAAGCCGGGTGCCCTCGGGGGCCTAACTTACTAAATTGAACTTGCTTATAGAGTGCTAAGTGCTAACCCTAGTCTGCACTTCAGCCACTACATCCTCTTTCTATTTGCTGTTGCCTCTTCCTAAAGCCCACTGGCTCTCAGGTAGCAGGAGGTGCTCCGTACACTGCGGGGCTGTTTACTTAACCCCTTAAAATCCCAGGCATATGCATCCCGAGGCTTATTATTCACCAGCTACATACAAAGCAGTGCGAACCGCCAGACTTACTTTCAGCAGCAGGTTCTGGCCATCAGGATCAGCCATCTAATTGCCTTATACATAATATTAGCATTTGAACTGCCACACAAAGCAATAAGACTGTCCGTATCAAAGAAGAGTAATGGTTTTATTGCTCCAGTAAATGCAGCCGTTTTGCTGTTTACCTTATGTAAGTCAATCAAGTTCAGCCTTTATTGCCTCATGGGTATGAAGCAATTCATTTCGTTGTTTTCGCAGTTGTGTCACTGGGACCATTTAGTGACTTTTATTGCAGCATTTTGTCAACATCAGAACTAGCGGAAGACGTGTGTGTGTTTTTGCTCGGCTGTGTGCACAGAGATAGATCTATGTTGACTGGATAAGAGGGCCCTGTGTTCTGCAGGACAGTTTGAGAAATTGACGTCATTTTTAGAACACAAACATGACCTAATTTCAGGCTAAAGTGTCTGTCTGAGCAGGAAATACTGTAAAAAGTTCTGCTGATTTTTTTTTGGAGCAGATTTACTTCTAAACCATTGGCTCTTTCAATGATTTGTGCATGCTGGGGGTGTTTTAAGGTCTTGTGCTCTTGAACTTCATTTAACCTTAATTTTTGTACACTTTTGTGTTTTTCTTTCTTTATTTCTTTCTTGAAAAAAAGCAATACAAATGAGTTATTGAGTTAAATGCAACCAACAATTGTAATACTGCACATTCATAATCCAGTATACGGCACACATACAGCAATACCTTTTGGTAAAAGTCTTCATAGAGGCAGGATTCATATGAGGAAACCTCTTTATAAAGTCACATATTTGTATTTTACACTGCTTAGCAAAATGGATTTAAGTAAGTAAATGATGTGGGGTTGATGCTGCAGTTGGTCAGTTTTAGGTTCAGCAACAGTATGTGCTGAAGAAATGAGGTCAGCTGACTACCTGAATATACTGAATATAGACCAGGTTATTCCAACAATGGATTTTTTCCAGACCTTAACCTCACTGAGAATCTTTGGGATGTGCTGGATGGAGAAGAGCTGCTTTGTGCAGTGGTCAGACTCTACCATCATCAATGCTGCTGCAAGATCTTGGTGAAAAATTAATCCAGCAACACTGGATTGAAATAAATCGTGTGACGTTGCAGAAGCTTATCGAAACAATACCACAGGGAATGTGTGCAGCAATCAAAGCTAAATCCAGTCCAATGGAATATTAGAGTGTGTGCCCCTTTTTTGGTTGCATCTTTTTTTTTCTTTTGACCAGGCAGTGTATAATCATTATGATGTATTATGTATGCCACATAATGCGTTATAAATCCATTCATAATGTACTCTGAATTCACCATATAAAAAGTGTTACCAAATCTAGCTGTACTTCTTTGCCTGTAAAATGCCTGAAGCATTGACTAAAACAAGTCTTACATCAACATTTTGTCCTTTTACTCTCTTATTTAAGGTGTTATTACACATTAGCCTCTGTAGCACTTCCCTTCAGGAAACTGCTCTCATTAATACTAAATAGAGTAACTTGCTCTTACAGCCTATAACACTGTTACCAGGCAAGTATACAATGCAATGTAAAGCTCAATTAAACAGGTAAAGGCAAATTAAGCGAAATTACTACATAGTGATGTTGAGTGAGCTTGGAAAGACAAACCATTTACCAGATTATTTGACAGCAATTTTAACATTTATAGATAATCTTTCCAAATAAAATAAGACTTAATTAAACTACTAACAATGAATAAAACATATAGCAATGCTTAGAGACAGCAGCATGGTTGAAGAGCATAAATAAATAAGTGGCATAAATTTGGCATTCACTTGATACTTTTATTTCCTCAAACTTGTTTCCCACTCGGTTTCATTTTGCTTCTGAAGTCAGTAAGGGCCGAAAATCAGGCCTTTCACAGAGGAGTGTGCTTTCTTTGATTCGCCGCTGCTGGATTTAATTCCCACCTGTTTTCATGGGGACTGAGTTGTCTTGCCTGAGGCAGTGGACAGTTCTCCTTAACATTTCAAAAAATCCTCACAGCCACCATGTTGCTGCACCACACGCAGGGTTTTTTCCCTCAGTGATTTGTCTCTTTATTCAGATTCACTCAGTGCAGAACACTGTTTGTCATACAAGTGTTTTATTTATTTTTATTAAATAAAGCAAAACTGTAACTTAGCCAGGCATATTTAATTAAGAGTGGATTAAATAAGCGCATGTTTGAATGACATTTAATTGCAGAAGAAAAATATTTTGACATGCAGGTTAAAAGATAATTGAGCACCCTCTCTAAAATGTTAACTGGAGGTGTTAATGATGAATGGTGGCAGATGAGCAGGTTGTTTTTAAAAAAGCATTCAAACCAGTTAAGTATTTTTCACTGTCGTGTGACTTTTTAAAATGTGTTGTTAATGTTCCTAAGAATAACTAACTCACTATAAGAATAACTAACTCACTATAAAGTATGACCACATAGTAAACTATTTTTTTTTCCCAAAATTTTGCCAAGAACAGAAGGTGAGCTCAATCTAATTTTTTTCTCCAAAACAGTTTGATTAGCCGTCAACCCCTTAATGCACAGCTTGATTTAGGGTGTGTTATTGTGTCTTTGCTATCACAACGACAGGAAAAGTACTCCTCTTGCATCTCAAAAGATGCAAAAGGCATGTGCTAATTCTCTTAATTAATCATGGGTGTGTTTTGGGCATGGAATAAACATGAAATAAACAGCATGTCACTTGCCATTCCCTTTGACAGCCAGGTGTGCTCTGACTTTGGTACATTGATATTTTAATGCCGTCCTTCTCAGCAGAGGAAACTGACCTTCTCATTCACGCTGTGAAGGTGTGTAAGCAGGTCATTTACGGAATGTTATTAAAAATGTTGCTTTAAAATGTAATCTGTTTATTGTTGATGCAAATTTGGATTTGTGCACTCCTAGTGAAGATAGCAATGAAGGTCTGATTGCTTGACTGTTGTCAGGGTTTTAATGAGTCAGTGGCGCACCTGTGTTTTCCATTGCCAAGATAGCAACATGGCAAAAAGTTACCTGAACACTCCTCACTAATAGACCACCATGCCCATCAGCGTAGATGTATTTTGTTTGTGTTAAGCACAAACGCTAATCCAGCAAAATACCTATTGATCCATTCGCTACTTTCCTCCAAACTGTTGAAACAGCGTTGCTGTGCTGAAAACTCTCAGCCATGCCCTCCACCTCTCTCTCTCCCTCTCTCTCTCTCTGTCTCACACACACACACACAGACACACAGCTGATGACATGTTTCCTCTTTTTAAAGCAAGTTTAAATATGGAGCTGCACTTATTTATTTTATGTATTTCCTCTATTAAAGCTCCCAGTTAAACTCAGCAACTCAGTACATTAAAATATTCTTATTTAAAAATCAACTACTCTGAGATATTATAATACAATAAAAAAGCTTGATTAAATACTTTGTCTAATACTTTGTTCATATCCAGATCAAACACAGATCAGCCACAACATTAAAACTAACTCTGTATATACTGTACTGTAAATACATTACAACTGTCAGACATAACTTTATTTATTATCACCTTCTTGTTTCTGCTTTTATTGTAGCTGGTTTTAATAATACTGTAACAACATCACATTTTTGTGTTAATCATTTCATTAAGTAAACAAAAAAAAGTGTCAAAGAGCCTATTAATTTAATTTTGTGATTTTGTATAATTACAGGTACTTTACTTTAAAAGTACCAAGTAATCATGAAATGAGAAAAAGGAAATCATGAATAGAAGAAAAATATGCATCAATAATCGTTTTATAATCACATTGCAGACCTCTGAATTGTAATTTATTCAAATAATAAGGTGCCTAGAGATTTCTACCCCTAATGAGTAATACCATGCTTTTTCCAGTACAATTTTAATAAAAAACAAATTTGTGCAATTTTGAAAATAGTTCATGTCATTGACAGCAGCTGACTTGCTTTTGTATTTTACATCTGAGCTGATTTAAATAGCACTATATTACTGCTCCACTTTCACTTACTTTTTTCTCTATGCATATTTTGTGAACATTTCTTCTCACACAGCTTTGATTTACTTTTTGATTTGATTTTAAATATCAGTTTGGACACTCTTGGAACCCATTCCTGTAGATACAGGTAGTTATAACATTACTATAGCAATACATAGTCTATTGAAATGTGCAGGTTTTTTTAAAATCATTATAAACTTTATAAAATATTTTGTTTAAACTGAATTACCACACTGGCCAATCACAACATTAAGAGAACCCAGAATTACAAGAACTTGGATTTAGAAAGCATGCATTGAGGCTGTAACAATGCAAAATAAAACATTTATAACAAGAAAACACAGCTTGTTGTGAGTCTTGGTCTAAAGCATGACATCATATGCAGTTGACCATGTGGAAAACAACCGGCAAATGTTATATTTCTTTTTTATTATATATATATATATATATATATATATATATATATATATATATTTATTTCCCCATAAGACAAATCCATGGATGTTTCTAGGAGCACACTGAAAGTGAGCATCCTCTTATCTCTCCACAGAACAGGTGAGACCAGTGTCAGTGTGATGTCTCAAAGTAAACATATTACAGCACTAGCAGGTGACTTGAGGGCATTCTTGACATTTTGTCTGGAGTCTTGTGGAATAGCGATTCTTCATCTGCAGGGAGAAGCATCCTGACCGTGCACTTCCTGACTGACATCTGACCAGTAGCAGCCTTGTCAGAACTGACAGCCAGACTGAAAAATGGCTCTATTTTCCTAAAAAAAACACACACCCCATCGTTCACTTCTTCAGACCATTTCAACAATGCCATTTCAAACACTGCGTGTCAGCTGGAGGGCTTTGGTCCCAAGAAAGATGTCTTCATAAAATCATCACTCTGAAATTCAGATAGAGCTGCAGGAGGTTTCCTCAGACACCTCACCATTAACCAATACTTCTGAAAGGAGAAACACAACACAAACACACTGCGCCATTAACGGAGTCACAGTCACCTTCACCACGCTCTTTTCTCTCACTCTTGAAAGTAAGACCGGTGCAACTTAAGGCTGCATAACTGGTTGAAAGTAAAGCAGCTATTTTGTCCTTTATGTCGTCAGTTTCTTGTTAGCAGTGCTGCTCTTTAAATTGTTTGGACTTAAGTAACAAATGCGTTGTAACAAATATGATAATTCAATATTTCTTACTTACTTTTGTGTAAAAGGAGCTACACAAACCTCAGTCCTGCTGTGTCTTTCCTTTAACTTTAAAGAGTGATAATAAGCTCTTACTGATCCAAACAGTGCGCTAAGAATAAAAACATAATCTCTCAGAGAGAATCTGAAGAAAAGAGGTAAGAGAGTACAGTTATTTATTTTTTTTATTAAAAAGGTTTTATTAGCAAATATAACACTTTTAAATGTTAAATGTGTTGCAATGAAAGGGAGTGGTGCTTGTAAAGGAGTTCTTATATGCCTGAAGTTAAAACATAACTTTTTATTTGGTATAGAAAGTTTACTTCTTTAAACTTAAAATCATTTTTTTGTGCTTTAAAATGTATTTAAAAACAACCATCCATTATTTATTATTTTTCATCAATTCTGATAGATCCCAATGTCTACTCTGTTTTTGGATCCCACTGTTCTGATTGCAAAAAAGTTGAATTTTTAAGTTTGAGTGTTTTTGTAGTACGACAGTTTTCTAAAATATGATGAAAAATATCAAAATATATTATCTTGCTTGTGGTATCACATTATATCTTAATATATTAATGTGTAACCCCTGGATCATTATACTAGTGTATCTCAAAAACAAGCTGAATACCATTGAAAGGTTACTTTAGTTCAGTAATTCAGTTTAAAATGTGAAACTTACAGAGTGATTATTGTTGATAAATATGACTCTCAGAAAATTAGAAAATTATATAAGACCAATTGATACTTTTGGCAGTGTGGGCAGTGTACCAAGTCCTGCTGGAAAATGCAATTTGCATCTCCAAGCATGAAGTGCTGTAAGAATTTCCTTGAAAACACTGCACTGACTTTGGACTTGATATCATATAACACAGTGGATCAACACCAGCAGATGACATGTCTCTCCAAACCATCACTGATTGATGGAAACTTCACACTAGACCTCAAGCAGCTTGAACTGTGTGTCTCTCCACTCTTCCTCCAGATGCTGCTTCCTTGGTTTACAAATGAAATGCTAAATTTACTGATAATCAGTGATGGTTTAGAGATGCAGATTATATTTTCCAGCAGGATTTGGCACACTGCACACACTGCCAAAAGTACCAATTGGTCTTATATAATATTCTAATTTTCTGAGACACTGATTTTTGGGTTTTCGTTTGCTGTAAGCCATAATCATCAACAATTTAACTGAGTTACTAAAATAAAATGTAGTATTTTCAATGATATTCATTTTTTTTTTAGATGCACTAGTAAGTATTGTGTTGCCATTTTTGTCAATACACAACTCTATTTCTGATTAAGAAAGAAAGCTGTTAATAATTAATTTAGTATTATTATGCCATAGCAGGTCATCCACGTTCTGACACTATGGTGAAGAAGTGGAAGATCATGCACCAATGCAACAAATACTCTGTTGTCCATCACCATTAGATTGCAGGACAAAACCGGTTATAAAAGCAGTGAAAACAGTTCAGTCTCTTTACTGGGATAATCAAGGAGGAAAGTTGCTTCATTTGTTAAGGTGGCACAGCAGCCAACATAATGCCAAACTGGAGAAGAAGGATGACACCTCTGGCTGGAGGAAACTATTTAGCGCTTTAACCGTTCGAGTCGAGCTTATAAAAATGAGACTTTCATGGGAAATCTATACACCCCAGAAAGTGGGAGGGAGTTACCGGCACTAATCATAAAGCGTGTCCTGGCTTTCTTCCCGAAGAACTGCTAATTGTCTAAACTAGATCTTTCGCATAGTTAATGCACGGCTGCCGATTCAAGCTGGAGGTGTTTCTGGAGCTTCAAAGGGCAAAAGCATGTCAGTTTGTGAGGTGAGCACATTTGAAGTGTTGAAAAATTCAGCCTGTTCTCCTTAAACTTGTCAAGCTCGCAGACAGTGACTTGGATATTAATACTTCATATTCCAGATGACTGCGGTTTTACAGAGGAACTAAGTGTTGAATAACAAGTAGGCTTCCTTTTTAGACTTCATGTGGAAACTAGGTATTTTTACGCTCATAAAGACCTTTCATACGCTCATGTGACTGCATTTGTTTTGGCAGACATTTATAATGCAGATATGTAGGGAGATATAAAGAACGTAGAGATAATAAGGTACCATCTTCATGTCTGTGGACTGTGGCTGAAAAAAGAAGAATATAGCTATTACTGGCTAAAAAAAATCACTGAGCACTGTATTAGAAAGACTATGTTAAAATGCAGTTTGACCTCAGAAAGCTTTCAAAACATCTAAACTTCCTTTGAGGTCTGGGGTCATGTTGTCTTGATTGCGTCATACAATTTCTGCATATTAGATCTTCAGAAATTCTTATATAGATGCTAAAAGGACACACAACCTTTCTATCTGCCTTTTTTCTGTTATGGAACTTCTAAGAAAGGGATTAATGGATGGAAGCTCATGCAGAAATGGTAAGAATTTAAAGTTTAAGGTTAAATCTTGTGCTACTACACCTAATCCTAATTCTACTGTGGCTTCAGCCTAACCTAAACTTACAATAACTATAACTTTAAAGGAGAACTCCACTGTGAAATGGACTTTAGGTGTATTAAAACATGATAAAAAGTACTTACCTTGTTGGATAGCACACCTCCGCTCTCCCGCAGCTTTCTGAGATCCAGTATTTTGCGTACTTTGCCATCTTATTCCACCTCCACCAGTCTGCACTGTGGACATAAGGCAATTGAGTCTATGAATTTTGTGGATTCACTTGTGTACCTCGAAATTGAGGTTTATTAGACCAGGTTACATTTCTCCAGGCTTTTTATTTGCCCAGGTTGGTTGAGTCTGCAGTGCCCACTGCAGCCTCAGCTTTCTGGTCTTAACTGTTAGCTATTTCAGCCCATCTGCATCAAAGTTGGACATGTGTCCATGTGGGCATTTTAAGCTTTTCTTCTGTACAGAGTGGTTATGAGTTACTGTAGCTTTTCTGTCAGCTCCAACTGGACTGACCCTATTGATTAATTTTCCCAGCCAAGGTGTTCTCCATTGTAGCCCTGCCTTGTTGTCTGGAGTTCCTCGTTAGTCTTTGTCTATACATAGCCCTTTTGTTTCAGGTTCTTTTGTCTGGTTTTGTGTGTCTTCATGTTGGTTTGTGGCTGTTTTTTTTTTTTTACCAGTTTCTTCATCACCATTTTCATTGTTTTGCGCTTCATATCTGCTCATGTTTGTTCTCTGCTTGTGTTTTGTTTTTGACTTAATTCTAATTTAAAACATTACTTTAGAAATACTTGATGTGTATTTATATATTTTTATGCATTCATGTCCTCCTACTCATCCCATCTGTCACAACCATGGCATTATCTCTCTTATCAACAAGGTGGTGTTGTGTGAAAAATGCCAGGAGTGAAGCAGTTAGCACTAGAAATACTCTAGAAAGGCTGATTACTGATCAGATGTGTAAATGAGTATGTGTACCTCTACAATGATGTTTGACAAGTAATATTAAAACAACATCAGAAAAGTGAGAAGTGTTTAATTATATATTAGGGGATGTTCCAAGTAAAAAAGTGGCTGAAGAGGATGATACCAGATATTGTATCTTGTAGATAATAATACGTATTACTTGTGCAAAAGTTTCTTCTTTCTTCTTTTTCTCTCCTTTACCTTTAAGAGTGAAATTAAACTGCAAACTTCACACAGCAAACTCGGGGAATAGGCTCTCTTGTTCTGAGGCTTTTTTTTTGTCGTTTCAATTGATTTCATTTTACTAAAAGAAATAAGGGGCTCCTCTTGAGTGGAGTGTTTCCACTCCATAGATCACCAGTCTCTGATCTGTTCTCATCTAAAGGTCACTGTTTCAGATGATGAAGAAAATGGCCTGGACTGAAGATAGAATCAAGGCAATCTTAGAAGTGAAAGGCGCTCTCAAGTCATTATGTACACCAGACTTCTGCTCTATACTAATGATAATCCAATTTTCCTTATGAGATGAGGTTAGAAATTACATCATATAGAGGCACAGAGAATGGCTCGGGCTAATGCTGAATCCTTCTGTGTTGTTTTCCAAGAAGTGGCGCTGAAACCCTGTGGCTCTAATTTGTCAATAGTAAAAGGAGATGAAACTTGGCAGAGACACCCGTAGGGTTACTGGGAGTTGCCTAATGGCACTGCTATTCCCATTATGGAGTTGGGGGAAGGAGGGGTACATTGGAGATGTGCTCTCTTGTCAGGCGGCCATTTAAGCAGGCTTCGCTCTTTTCCCAGAAAAAAAAATATTTCAGAGGATTTTGATTCCCTGTGGATCTTTTTCCATCTCAAAAAGAGAGAAATCCTTATGGGACATCGTGTTGTACGTCTCATAAATCATTCTTGGATATGAAACATAATCAATTTTTCATTAATGGTGTTTGGTTGGGACTCTTCAAATATGTGATGTAACAGTAAATTCACTTTTATATTCTGACATTCCTGAAAGCTTTCAGGGCATTTGTCTTTTTTTTTTTTATATCAGAAGAGAATCCATTTGCCAACTTATTTTCATAATTCCAAACTCCAAGTGCGTATATTGTTTTTGGCAGGAGTGAAATATGAAAGTGTCCTCAATGTTAGAGGATATTTTTTTTTTAGCTTTGATGTTTCTTTACTTGTATAGCAATTTGTCTGTCAATGTAGTTTTGTTTGCTAGATTTTAAAGCTCATGTTCGCAATGTGAAGTGAGGTTTATAATGCTTTGGAGAATGTTAAATACATGTCTAGGGGGTCAACGACATGTAAACTGGGATGCTGGTGCTGGTGTCCTGTCTCTTGTGAATGACTTCACTCAGGTTTGTGGATGTTAAATGAATGGGTGTCATTGTTTTAGGGTTCCCCATGTCTATGTTACCTTCTGGCTCTCTGTATTAAGTTAGGCTGTTATAATAGGATCTGCTGTAGTCATAAGCACACTCTGATAATATTCACACCTTCTGAACTCAGTGTGTAATCAGCAATCCCCCCCCCCCACCCCCCCCCCCTCCCCCCCCGGCAATCGACCCATAGATAACAACTGCAATAACAACATATTCTCTGTTGTGACTGAGTTTTATAAACTTAATACACATAAACAGCCCACAAATACAGCTACAAACTACAAAAGTATACAATTGACCCAACAATAAATGCTTAATTTTCCTATAAGTACAGCCGTTCAACAAAGATCACTCATTTCTATGACGACAGTACGCCAGAGCAGCCAAAACATTGAGTACACACAAAAGCTCACCAGTCCGACTGCCTATTATTGTGAATTAGTTTCATATTGAAGAACAGCCTTTAAATGGGCTTTTTAATATGATGTGACACAATATCTGTCTGATCTGTAGAGGCAATTCCGCCATGGCCCCGCCCCCGGAGTGAAAATCATGAATCTGATTGGTTAGACTTGCTTCGACTTTGCTAATAGATTCATTAGGAGAAGGGGCACGCAGTCACGCGGGGGCAGAAGCCATTTTAAAAAGCTTTGATTGGTTAAAATCGCTGTCAGTCAGATAAGAGTCCCGTAGCAACTGAAAAACACAGACTAATGCTTTGAATTAGTTGCTGTTTTTTTATTTTAGTTCATTTATAAAATAAGTCCTTAAACTTACAATAACTATAATATATATTTCCTGATCAAATATTATGTAATGATTTACATGCACTTATTGTCACCCCTTCTCTGAAGGGTTAGAAGGGCCTTACTGCACACCACTGGTAATCAGGACATGTTATTTCTCATACCTTGTTTGACCATCAGGCTCCTCTGCCACACAGTAACATGACGCTTTATAACACCTTTAATCATCATTATTTATTTTTATTATTCCTACGACTTGGCTGTTATCACTACTATGACTATATCAGTACATAGAGTTTTTCTTATTTGTATGTGTTGTTGATCTTTTGTCATATTAGCAATTTCTGTAAAATCTACTTTGCATTAGTTGTAAAAAACAAAATAAAAACAAAATCTATATTATTTAATTAGATTTTTTTCAGAACACATTCATATATATATATATATATATATATATATATATATATATATATATATATATATATATATATATATATATATATAAGGAAGCCTTCTTCTGAGGCCTATCTCTTTAGATGTCTTACAAAAACATCCAAAACTAACTATAAACACAGTCACGAATTTCTGGATTTCATGCAAACATCAGACGGAGAGGAGAAGAACCAGAATAAGCCCGGCTGCCCGGTTCTCTGTTCACTCTTTTTCCTTTAACATTAAAAGTCCAGGGCCTCTCTGTGTGCTTAAGGCAATGATATCAATCAGATCCAGACCCCTCTGCAGCCGGCTTCAGAGCAGCCGTACAGCCATGAAGGGCTTATTTTTTTTTACCCCTCTGCTCGTTCAGTATTACCCCGGCGTCCTCCTCATCTGATATGGTTTAGAGAAGGAATCTCCCGGTGGTAAATATGCCTTTCCTGGCCAGAAGCCGGAAGCCACAGATAGCAGTGTTCTTTTTGCCTGCTGAAATCAAACATACAGCGGGAGAGTCACACAAGTTCACCTTCTCTCAATAATCCACCAAGGTCAGGTGTCACTCACTCTACCCACGGGAGAGAAGAGAGGGACGGAGATATTGACAAGAGCCCGTATATTTACACCCGGAAAGGATATACGGTATCTCTGAAGCCTCATGAGAACCCTGCTTTTCCACTTCCATTTTTCAGCAACTTTTCAGCATCGTCAAGTACATTCCAATAAGGTCTTGCATCCGCAGCTGTTTAAACAGCAATTTTTCCATTTTATAGAATTCAAATAAAGATAATGACTGAGAGTATATTAATTAATTTCTTGGGATATTATTTGTGTATATTTACACTCCTGGACACTAAACTACTCCTTTAGCTTAACTTAAATATAATACTTGCACAGGTTTATGTTTTATGTTTAGTTTTTGCGATATCTGCTGATACCTGCTATCTCCTATAATTAATTTATTGTGTTGTATATATTATGTTTATATAATATGTTTATATATTATGTATGTATTATTCAAATCTCAGTTTATAATCTTATAGTTTAGAGTCTTATATTTCTTACTCTATCTATCTATCTATCTATCTATCTATCTATCTATCTATCTATCTATCTATCTATCTATCTATCTATCTATCTATCTATCTATCTATCTATCTATCTATCTATCTATCTATCTATCTATCTATCTATCTATCTATCTATCTTTTTTTCCTGAGAAATGATTGCTCATTCAGACTACACTGTGTTCACACACCTCAGTGTAAAAGGCTTATAGAAAAATCATTATCAGTATATTCTGCCTTTTGGCGTATTATGACTTAAAATAAGACGTGTATAAATTAATTTGAAAGTATTAATAATTTAATTAGTTTGACTATTTATCATATTTAAAACTTTAAGACAGAAATCATATTTTTCCCACTTAATCACTTTTTATTTCCTGTTTGTGCATGTTGTGCATGTGCATGTCTGTTACAGCATACAGCAGGACAGGGTGGACAATTTTACTGAAAATTGGCATTTGATGAAAATGTGGTTGAGTTACATTAGAGTTATAGACATGTATGCATGTGAATTGTTCATGGCGATCGTACTTATCCTGTTTAAAAATACATTAATCATTTCTGTTATATTTTACCACAACAGGGTGAAGAGTGAAGTATGTAGAGAATATGAGAAATAGTAGATTAAATAATTATTAATAATTGCTGAACATGTAGCAAGTGTCTTGGTTGTTGTGGCGGAGTGGATAACACCACTGCATGCTAGTGAGCTACCACATCATGTGGGAGGCTAGTGTCTATTTTCCAGTCTTGGTGACTATTTTGCTCCACACCAATACGAGTCCATGGGCAAGATTCCTAGCACTACCTTTACTAAGGTACATTTTTTGGGTAACACTTTATAATAACTTTCATTAATATACTATTAATTAATAATAAATAACTGTTATTTTTTCACATTTTTAGTTGCTAAATGTAAGTTGCTATTACATTTGTAAATACTAATAAACACATTGGCAATATGAACTGCAATTGATAAACATTTTTTAATTGTTTAAAATGTATTTTTACTATCAATTTATTAATGTTCAAATTATGATGAGCTAATGATTTTCTAACATTTTAATATAAATATCTATGCTGATAAATAAGTGTCATTAAATGTGTTCTGATCTTCAAAAACCATGCAAACATATAAAGTTTTGTAAGGTATTAGTGTAAGCAGACTGTTTTTGTCTATTGTTAAAACTGTATGTTGTACTGAATGAAATATTTACAGTTTTTCTCAGTCAGTTAGGTACATTTTTCAGATCAGAATTTAAATTCTCAAAACTGTTCATTCAATCTCCACATTTCCCTTTGGGGAACCAATTAGGCTTTGGGTGTCTTTGGGTGTTCAAACTACAGCCCGCGGGCCATTTGTGGCCCGTTTCCTTTTTTGGAGAGGCCCGCGAGGTATTTTAGAAATAGAATGAAAGTTGGATTTTTTTAATATGAGATTCAAAGTTTGAATGCTAGGTGTCAGAAACGGGCCAAAGAGTCTAAAAGTGGAGAGGGTGCACATTTCTAGCGCAGAAAAACGGAGCAAAAGAGTCTAAAAGCGGAGAGAGTGTGCATTTATAGCGCAAAAAAACGGGCCAAAGAGTCTAAAAGCGGAGAGGGTGCGCATTTCTAGCGCAGAAAAACAGGCCAAAGAGTCTAAAAGTGGTGAGAGTGTTCAGTTGTAGCACAGAAAACAGGCCAAAGAGTCTAAAAGTGGCGAGAGTGTTCAGTTGTAGCGCAGAAAAACGGGCCAAAGAGTCTAAAAGCGGAGAGGATGCTCAGTTGTAGCGCAGAAAAACGGGCAAAAGAGTCTAAAAGTTGCCGTAATTAAGGAGTTTATGACATCATGAAATGAAACATCAATTTGAAAAATCTTAGTTTACACAACACTGTAAAAGATAGATAAAGATAGTAAGTCAAGTAAAATGGTGTTTACATATATTTCATTATTTGTTTTATTACAGAGTCTGTGGCCCGTGACTTCAAATATATTTCTCCTTCTGGCCCCCAACAAAAAAAGTTTGGACACCCTGGCCTAGATCATTACATGCAAAAGTGCTGAACAGGTTATCATAATTTCTCAGGCATCATTTATACATTTCTATGATTTTTTTTTTTGGTACATTTTGGTCATTTATCCTGAATTAATGAAATTGCCCTCAGATGAATCTTGGCTTTCAGTTAATTAGGGAAGTTTATGCCAGAAGATTCTTTTCACGCTGCTTTGCAAGGGATGATATTCAGTGTGACGTGGATAAAAACATGTGGCCCAACAGAGAGAAGAGTCAGAATGCAAAAAAGAAAGCAATATAAAAAGTTGTTTTGAATGTTTAGAGTAAGTTTGTAATTCTAGTGCTGTCAAACAGTTGTCTGTCTTTCCTGAATTTCTGTCAAATTTTTTGGTCAACAAATTGCAGTGCAAACAATACAGTAAAAGCATATTACTCAGAACACTGTTGATAACATGTTGATAACATGAGTAAGTATTTTGAATGCCTTGTTCATAGGCAATGATACACATACTAGGCATTCTTAGGGCATTGGCAAGTTGATTAAAATAAGTATTTGCTTTTGAAGCAAAAGTGAGGTACGAGCTTTTGCAGGTATTTCATTAAGTTTGGCTGTTTGCACTAACTGTTTTCAGAAATGCACTTGTTGTGATGACAATGTAAATCATGATGTGAGAAATGTTACAAATCGACTGAAAAAAACTGTAAATAAACTATGTTTTGTGTTAACGGTTTTGACCAGAGGAGGATAGGTCCCTCTAATTTTGATACATGGCTATCAATTGAAAGAACTCTCTTTTTCTGTCTTTTTCTTATTTGAAGACACTCTGCCTGTTTCTAGTAAAGGAGTAAAGGGTGGAAGCCTAAACCCATTGGCAGCTCCATGCGGTTTTTGGGGTTGGAGGTTAATAAACCTCCACAGAATGTAATAGTTACGCAGCTGGAGTCAGCCGTGACCTCAGAGTAAAAAAAACAAAAATAAAAAATAAGCTTTGATCTGGAAGGTCACTGGTTCCATCCACCGGACTGGTAGGAACTGGGGTTTTGGGGGGAATGAAAAAAAAAAACAGCACCTTCTTCCTCCTACCTTAACATTCAGCAGTGAGGTGCCCTTGAGTGAGGCACCTAACCCCCAGTTGCTTCCCCAGTTGTTTGTTGAGGAGGTTGTCCACCTCCCTGGGTGTGTGCTCACTGCCACGGATGGGTAAAACGTGTAGGTTAAATTCTGGTGCACTGCTGTGTTGTGGATTTAATGTGTGTTTCTGATTCTGGAGGTTTTTCTTAGCGCCATGTGTGGAATCCTTAAATCCAAGAGCCGTTTAGGAAGCTTTATTTTTAAGTTCCTGCACGCTATGTGCTTCTGAGGCTATTCATTTTGCAGAAAAGGCATCTTATAGCCCACAGAGGAAGCGTCTGCACCTGCAACGTTTGCCCAAGCGCATCCTCCTCGCTGTCTTCCTCCAGTTGTGGACTCTTGTGGCTGGAAAATGAAGCAATTGTGTGGGAAAGCGTGCATGTCTCTGCAGATCTTAGATTAGCGTGGAGCGTGGAGCTGTATTTATAAACAGAGACAAAAGCTGAGATTAATGAGTCATCGCGACGCCCCGTGGCGAGGAAAGCGAGTCGTTAGCGCTTCTCCAGTGGCCTGCACCACAGGCCACCAAGCACTTCACACAGCCCTTCAGCGGCGAGCAGACGCGCAGCCCGACTGCAGCACGCCGCCTCGTACAGCGCACAACCTTTCACACACTGTCTGGCTGCGTTCTGCTGGTCTTTTGAAGGCCTCTCCTGGGTTCTGGTGAAGAGCTGAGAGGTTTTCTTGTGGGGAAACTAAAAAGTTTGACCTTAGAATGGTGGGAAATATTAAAAATCAGTACTTTACCTGTAATATTTTGGAGAAATTGTGGAATTTGCGCTTTTACACCTACCTTTTCCTTAGTGCCAAACCAAGATCCAGCTCAACTAATCCATGGTCTGACTGCAGCATGCTGCCTTGTACAGCTAACAACCTTTCACACACTGTCTGGCTGCGTTCTGTTGGTCTTTTGAAGAGTTGAGAGGTTTTCTTATGGGGAAACTAAAAAGTTTGATCTAAGCCTGGTGGAGAAGATTAAAAAGAGCACTTCAACAGTAAAAATTTGGTGAAATTGTGGAATGTGTATTCACACCTTCCTTTTCCTTAGTGCCAAACCAAAATAGAACCGTAGTTCAGGAAAAAAAGAACCACAATCAGGTCTTTGGATCAAAAGAGGTGGTCTTGATCCAGATCAATTAATCCATGAACTGGTTTCTCTGCAGTTTCTGGAACTCTACAAAAGTTTACTGAAAGTTTAGGTAGGCTGAAGTACTGGATATTTTGGTGAATTTAAGGCTTCCTTCACACTTACCTTGTTTGTTTCAGACCTTTAGAAGGCCTCTCCTGGGTTCTGGTGAAGAGTTGAGAGGTTTTCTTGTAGGGAAACTAAAAGTTTGACCTAAGACTGGTGGGAAAGATTAAAATCAGTACTTTAATAGTACAATTTTGGAGAAATTGTGGAATGTGCCTTCACCCCTACCTTTTCCTTAGTGCCAAACCAAAATAGAAGCATGGTTCAGGACAAAAAAACACAATTTGGTCTTTGGACCAAAAGAGAGTGTCTTGTTCCAGATCAACTAATCCATGGTGTGACTGCAGCACGCCACCTCGTACAGCGCACAACCTTTAACGCACTGTCTGGCTGCGTTCTGCTGGTCTTTTGAAGGCCTCTCCTGGGTTCTGGTGAAGAGTTGAGAGGTTTTCTTGTGGGGAAACTTAAAGTTTGACCTTAGAATGGTGGGAAATATTAAAAATCAGTACTTTAACTGTAATATTTTGGAGAAATTGTGGAATTCACGCCTTCACACCTACCTTTTCCTTAGCGCCAAACCAAAATAGAACCATGGTTCAGGAAAAAAAGAACCACCTTAGGTCTTTGGATCAAAAGAGGTGGTCTTGATCCAGATCAACTAATCCATGATTTGGTTTCTCTTCAGTTTCTGGAACTCTACAAAAGTTTACTGAAAGTTCAGGTAAGCCATAGGAATTCCCTTCACATGCACACTCGTCCCAAAACAGTATGATTAATTTATTTTTATAGTACTGGATATTTTGGTGAATTTAGGGCGGCCTTCACACTTAGCTTCTTTGGTTCAGACCTTCAGACAGTTTTTAGTGAGATCCCAACCAAAAATACTAGTGCAAAAAGTGTTCTTTTCTGACCAATTACAGTGAGCTGCTGAAGGTATCATCACTTAGTAAACAATAGAAGATCAAAAATAACCAATGCTGTGCCAAAATCTACCTTCACTCCAGTTAATGCTTGTTTCTTAATTTCTACTGTAACTGTAGATCAACCTTCATTTATGAAGAAATTGATGTATTTTGAGCTAATTTCCCTGCAAGACAAGCCTGCATTTGTAAGTAGTGAGATTCTGCAGGGTGGCAAAAGTATTTATATACAGAAAATGAGAAATGGCTAAAATAACAAAAAATATGCAGAGCTTTCAGATCTCAAATAATGCAAAGAAAACAAGTTCATATTCATAAAGTTTTCAAAGTTCAAAAATTAATATTTGGTGGAATAACCCTGTTTTTTAATCCCAGTTTTCATGCATCTTGGCATGTTCTCCTCCACCAGTTCTCCTCCACCAGTCTTTTCCTCTTCCTGTCGGCGGCGCGAGCAGTCGCAGCGGCTACTCCGGAAGCAAAACACGGTGCTTTTGTTTGTTTTTCTGTGTAAATAATCCGATCTGAACTAGCAATCATGCAAAAGTTCGCTATGGGAACAACTTACGACCAACAGACCCTGCTAGACCTGCAAAATCAACAAAAATCTGTACTTACAGACGGTCTACGAGCGGAGCTACGCGCGCTAGGCCTGCTAAGATCCGCGGCGTTTCCTGAGCCTGCTATCCGGAAGCGGTCTCTCCGCAAGCGTTGCGCGAGGAGCCGAAAGCGCGGTAAGAGAGCCGGTGTCCGCGCTAAGCTAATGGCTAACTCCAGCCGGCCAGCGGTTCCATCTCTCCTTCTCTCCAACGTTTGCTCCCTGCCGAACAAGATTGACTATCTCCGGCTCCAGCGGACATCCCAGCGCGAGTTCAGAGACTGCTGTGTGTTCGTTTTCACGGAGACGTGGTTAACGAACTCCATCCCGGACTCCGCGATTGAGGTGAGCGGCATGCTATGCTACCGCGCTGACCGCGACGCCGGCCTCTCGGGCAAGGTACGTGGAGGTGGGGTTTGTGTTTACATCAACACAGCATGGTGTAACAATGCTGCGCTGATCTCCAGCTACTGCTCGCTGCTGGTGGAGTTTGCTGTAGTCAGAGCCAGGCCATTCTACCTGCACAGAGAGCTTAGCAGTGTGTACATAATAGCAGTGTATGTAGCACCCAGTGCTAATGCTAATGCTAACGGTGCTAATGCTAACGCTCTGCAAGAACTGTACACTGTTATCTCCAAACTCCAGAACTCACACCCCGACGGACTGTTTATTGTTGCTGGTGATTTCAATCACAGTAATCTGAAGGCTCTGCTGCCCAGCTTTCACCAACATGTGGATTTTCCAACCCGTGGAGCTAACCTGCTCGATTGTGTGTATACTTACATTCCCGGTTCGTACAGAGCAGAGCCCCGCCCCCACTACGGCTACTCTGATCATATCACTGTCATGCTCATCCCAGCATACAGACAGCTCATCAGACGTGCCAAATCAGAGAAGAAGCAAGCAACCTGGCCTCCAGGAGCCATCTCTGCTCTTCAGGACTGTTTTGAGCACACTGACTGGGACATGTTCAGAGAAGCTGCTACCTCTGCTGACTCCATCAACCTGGAGGAGTACACAGACTCAGTGACTGGCTACATCAGCAAGTGCATTGAGGATGTTACTGTCTCCAAAACCATCACAACCCGCCCCAACCAGAAGCCGTGGATGACTGCAGAGGTGCGTGTGCTGCTGAGATCCCGAGACAAGGCCTTTAAGTCAGGGGACAGGGCTGGCCTCCGAACAGCTAGAGCCAAGCTCTCCCGGGGGATCAGAGAGGCAAAGCGCACCTACGCAAAGAAAATCCACGCCCACTTCCAGGACACTACTGACACTCGGCGCATGTGGCAGGGCATCCAGACCATCACCAACTACAAGTCACCCCCCCTGCTTGTAACAGTGATGCCTCCCTTCCAGATGCACTGAACTCCTTCTACGCAAGGTTCGAAGCACAGAACTACACGACAGCATGGAAGACTACACCTCCTCCAAACGATCAGGTACTGTGCCTGTCCTCAGCTGATGTGCGGAAAACTCTACTCAGAGTCAACCCATGGAAAGCCCCAGGACCAGACAGCATACCTGGCAGAGTGCTCAGAGGATGTGCAGAACAACTCACGGATGTTCTCACAGACATTTTCAACATCTCTCTGAGTACTGCAATCGTGCCGACGTGCTTCAAGACGACCACCATCGTCCCTGTGCCGAAGAAGTCTCAAGTGTCCTGCCTTAATGACTACCGTCCCATTGCACTTACTCCCATCATCATGAAGGCACATCAAAAACCAGCTCCCGTCCTCACTGGACCCTCTGCAGTTTGCGTATCATCCAAACACATCAACAGACGATGCCATCTCTACTGCGCTCCACCTGGCTCTCACCCACCTGGACAACAAAGACTGCTATGTTCGAATGCTGTTCATCGACTTCAGTTCAGCATTCAACACCATCATCCCTCAGCATCTGATCGGAAAACTGAGCTTGCTGGGCCTGAACTCCTCCCTCTGCAACTGGGTTTTAGACTTCCTGACTGAGAGACCACAATCAGTCAGGATTAGAAACAACACCTCCAGCACCACCATACTGAGCACTGGCGCCCCCCAGGGCTGTGTGCTCAGCCCACTGCTGTTCACTCTGCTGACTCATGACTGTACTGCAAAGTACAGCTCAAACCACATCATCAAGTTCGCTGATGACACAACTGTAGTTGGCCTCATCAGCAAGAACGACGAGTCAGCATACAGAGAGGAGGTGCAGTGGCTGACGGACTGGTGCAGAACCAACAACCTATCTCTTAACGTGGATAAAACCAAGGAGATGGTTGTTGACTTCAGGAGAGCTCCAGGTGTCCACCACCCGCTGAACATCAACGGCTCTGCTGTGGAAATTGTGGATAACACCAAGTTCCTCGGTGTTCACATTGCAGAGAACCTCACCTGGTCCCTCAACACCAGCTCCATAACCAAGAAAGCCCAGCAGCGCCTCTACTTCCTGCGGAAAGCACATCTCCCACCCCCCGTCCTCACCATGTTCTACAGAGGGACTGTAGAAAGCATCCTGAGCACCTGCATTACCGTCTGGTTTGGGAATTGCAACACCTCAGACCGCAAGACCCTACAGCGGATAGTGCGGACAGCTGAGTAAATCATCAGAGTCTCTCTTCCCTCCATCACAGAGATCTACACCACACGCTGCATCCGCAAAGCCACCAGCATTGTGGACAACCCCACCCATCCCTCACACGGACTCTTCGGTCTGATGCCGTCCGGCAGAAGATACAGGAGCATCCGAGCCTCCACTACTAGACTCTGCTCCAGCTTCATCCACCAGGCAGTCAGACTTCTCAACGCACAGAGACAGAACTGAACCCCCACCCCACCCACCACTCACCCAACACACTCACACAAAACTAAACTGTACACGCCCCCCCCCCTTTACACTTTACAAAGAACTGAACTTCACCCACACACACACCCAGTCAGCACACAGAGGCTGACATGACTTTATTTGCTGCACTCTTAAAAACTATAAACTCTACCTCAGTAACTGCTGTGATTATATATGTTACAGTATGTCACACATCTCTGCACCTTATCCCCACTATACACTTTATTATACCGTATCGGTACTGCACTGTCCTGTCTTTAAATTGTCTCGTCTTTTGTATTTATTGTATTTATTGTTATTTAGTGTTATAATTTTATAATTTTATGTTGCACTGTCGTCACTCCTGCACTTTATGTTGTCTATTGCTTGTTGTTCTATGTTGCACCATGGTTCCGGAGGAACGTAATTTCATCACACTGTGTACCTGTACTCAGATGTAATGACAATAAAAGCCTCTTGACTCTTGACTTGACACTGCTTTTAGATACATTTATGCCACTCCTGGTGCAAACTTTAAGCAGTTCAGCTTGGTTTGATGGCTTATGATCATCCATCTTCCTCCTGATTATATTCCAGGGGTTTTCAATTTTAAGTTTTTTTTTTTTTTTTTTTTTCCAGAGCTGTATATATAAAAAGTTGTTTTTTTTTGATGAAACGGTTCTGGTCTGAACTTTGCAATCATTGTGATCCTCCTGTACTTTACATTTTTGCAACATTCAAAGACTTTCTGTCATGTTGACGCTGCTCTGTGCTGCTCTGTACTTTATCAGGACAAAAACACAAACTAATTTCAATCAGAGGGCTTCCTGCCTCTAAATGAAAACGGCTGAGAATGTTCAATACTAAAACACAAGCTGGGAAAAGTGTGCTCTTTGTGAGTAAATGAAAACCTTGACACAAATTGCCACAGAACACGCAGCCTTGATTACTGTTGGTCCTTTCTGATGAAAACTAGTGGCACGTCCCCGACTGTAGATGATTATTAATCTGCAAAATGTTTTGTACAGACTAGTCATCAACACATTCCGTTTGTAGAAAGAGAAGTTTTTTCCTGAGTTTTTGTTTAAACAAAACAGAATTCTGGTCAATGTAGCATTTGCTAGAATAGGCTGAGGCCTTGCTTATCAATTTATTTATATTAAAAAGTCATTGATTATTAAAGTAAAGGCTTTTTCTTATGCATAAGACAGACACAGGAATTTAAGGCCTTGTGCAGTTTTTCCAAAAAGTTCCATTTTCCTCTATTTTTATTTTTTATTTTTTTGTCTTCATATATAAAATTCATTTTAGGCCTAAATTCACAGATTTTTCTTGTATTCTTTGCATCACAGATTTTGTGATCAGAATGTTATACTCTTTTATACAATATTAACCTTACAGAATAAAATAAAGACAGTTCCGGACTTGTGTGTCTGATAGGCTGTAATATGTGTAACACTGGAGATGTGTTTGGAATTTTTAGAATCTTTTTGTTTTTTAAACTAACTTTTATAAGTTTTAAGTTTGTTGTTAGGCTGCAGACAATCACCATCTTGCTTCTTTCTTTCTCTCTCTCTTTCTGTCTCTCTCTCTTTTTTTTCTCTCTCATTCTCTGTTAGAGGAGCAGCTTGACCAATGATTGATGCAGATTAAGGTACATGTAGACTAATCTTGGTGGTGAGAAGGCGGGGCCTAAAAGGACATGCTTAAAAAATTATGCATCTGCCCACAGTATGGAAAAGCACTAGTGAGAACCAGCAGCTAGTGAAAAGCATGAAGAAGAACCTAGTTGATGTTGAAAATCAAAGCTTTTTAAGTATAATTTAGTTAGCTTATCACTTTTATATTTAAAGCCTGTTTATTTGCAGTGTGTGATCTTGGTTTTAGGCATGCATCATGTTTAGGACAAATGTAGAGCACTGTTAAGCTTGTTTTGTTTCTTAAATATTCATTTTTTCCCCATTCATTCCTCAAATTTATTTTTTCTGGGGTTTTGTCCAAAAGTTTGTTCTAAAATGTAAGCTTTTTAAAATGTAAAATTTAAGTATTTTATGCTTTTTTTATGCTGCAATTCCCTCCAAGTTCACAGTAATTACAGTTGTAATTTTTTGTTTCTGAAACTAACTTTTATATTTAGCTTGCTGTTTATTCATTTTAGGCTGCAGTCAATCACCATCTTTCTTTCTTTCTTTCTTTCTTATTTCTTTCTTTCTTTCTTTTCAATGATTGATGTAGGTGCAGGTACATGTATTCTAATGTTGGTGGTAACAGGAACATTTTAAACAGACATGTTTAAAGTGGTATAAATCTGCTCACAGTATGGAAAAACACTAGTTAGTGAAAATCAGCAGCTAGTGAAAAGCACCAATATGCAATTAAAAGAACCTGGTTGATGTTAAAAATCAGTCAAAGCTTTTTCATGGATAATTTAGTTAGATTTTATGCTTTATTATTTAAGGCCTGTTGTTTTGCAGTGTGTAATCTTGGTTCTTTGGTTCTAGGTATTCATCATGTTTAGCACAAATGTAGGGCCCTATTAACTATGTTTTGTTTTTAAATATCTATTTTTTTCCATTTATTTTATTATTTTTCTTTAAAAAAAAAATTCTGTTTTTTTTTTTTTTTTTTTTTATTCTCTCTAAAATGTAAGCTTTTTAAAGTGTACAATTTTTTATGCTTCAATTCCCTCCATGTTCACAGAAATCACAGAACCCTAAAAAAAAAAAAGACGACAGCGTTCTGCCCTTTCAACTTGTGATCATCTCTCTTTTTCTGAAACATAAGGTGTTTTGTGTTAAATTACAGGGTGCATAAAAGTTAACTTCCATTTAATTCAGTCCTTTAATGGATATTTGAAGGGCATGTTAAAGGATATGCACACATTTTGTGGCTTTTTTTTGTTTTGTTTAATAGTTCGCCCTTTTTAATGTTAGGGGTGAGACAGCGTCATTGCGAATGATGGCTGCTATAAATCTCCTTCAATTACAGCGGCACGGACGAGGATATTTCGAGCTTACGGAGCCGAGAAGCTAAATCACTGCTCATGTTTAGTGCATGGCAGCGCTGATTATATTACTGTAATGTGTAATCAATCCGTATATACGCCACGCAATCAGAGCCCTACTTCACTGGATGCAAGTGTTGGAGTTTAGGCAGCCATGTAAAGTTCAGTGATTCGTTTTTGCATAATGATTATTTGTTGGAGCTGCTGCTGTTCTCTAATGGAGGTAGAGAAGGGTGGTGCAGAGTTAGCACGCGGCCGGGTTCAGCAGAACGGTCACGTGGAGCTGTAGTGTAATCAGATTAAAAAGTGAGAACCCATATTTACGCGTATTCTTCAGCCATCATTGTTGCTGATGCAGAAATGTGTTTGGAGGCTGTATACTTTTACAATGCTGTCTGCACCTTTTACAGTGATGCTAAATCATTCAATAACAGGAGATAAATGGCTCAGCTAACACGATTGGGCCATGCTAGGCAGGCAGGCAGTCTGCTGTTACTGCTGCTCTTTCAGGCCTCAATGAACCAAATGCCCTTTTTCTCCTCACTGCCTCTCTCTCTCTCTTTTTGCCCACCCCCATCCCATTCCTCATCTCTATCTTTCTCTCTCTCTCTCTCTCTCTCTCTCTCTCTTTCTGTTGCTCTCTCTCTCTCTCACTGATGTGCTTAATTGTGCTTTTAATCAGGCTCTTTATACAGCTACTGAGGTCAAAGTTGGTGTTTGCCTCTCTGCTATGATGGCTTCATCTAATGCATATAAAATAAGTGTGGGCAGTGTTATAAGGCATCCACGCAGCAGTAAACATCAAATAAATTAGTTAGGAAAAGTTCACTGAGTTACTAACAGGCAGTCACACAGCAGTGGCTTCATTACAACTTTCTAATGTAAGTCATTCGGACTGCATGTTTATCAGCATGCGTGGGTATTAACTCACTCAACTACTAAAAGTCATTTTACAGTTTTTACTCACATATTTTTGTGTTGTGCTTTGATATATCTACTCTACTTTTCCTACTCTACTCAGCTGCATTTGAATTCTTTAATTATTCAGGTGATAAATTAATTTGTTAAGGCTTTTAAGAACTTCATGATGCATAAATAATGTGTGAGTTTGCTTGGAGCTAAAATGCTCAGACACTGCGTTAGATTGTGTTATTTTACAGCACTTTGTTTTCAAACACTATGGTTTTGCTTTAATGGGTGATTTAAAAAAAATAATAAAAAGAGCAGATATGGTCTGTTTTTATTGGCTTTATTAGTTTAAATCACTACAATAGGCTCATAGACGCCGAATTTTATAAGATTGTTACTTCTGAAGTACTAAGCTAAGAAAAATGTTGTAAGATTTAGCTTTTAGTCTTGTTTGCTCCCTGGGTTTGACTTTCTGGTGGAGTCTTACTGGTAAAGAAATGACCCAGTACTTCCATATAGTGTATATTGTATATTGTATATTATAGTGTGTATTGAGTGCTGGGTGTTAAGGACGATAAAATGTATTCATGGTAAAGTGTTCGATGGTATAGACACACACACACACACACACACACACACACAAACTATGGGCCCTATTGTACACCCTTCAAAAGGCGTGTTGTGATGCTCATTGCTATCTTACACCCCATCAACAGTCTAGGTTTGCATTATTAAAATAGCATTGGAGTATATTGGAATATATTAATGCGGATGGCCGTGGTGGCTGATTAAAACCCTGACAACAGTCACCAGTCAGCCGTGCAGTCATGTCTGGATCATGTCTGTGTGCACCCCAAGCAAAATATCACATACCACTTCCTTACCACAGCAAAAAAAACCTAGACCCTATGAAATAAAACTATAAAATAAAATATGCTTAAAAATGTGCACAGTAACTAGAAATTATCATTATTAATATTTATTCCTGACATTCATAGTGTTTATACTTATATTCAGTACTCAGACGTAATAATTGTAGCTTAATATAGCAGATATAGACATTCTGCTGTTTGAGAATTTGACAGATGCAGTCTCCAACAAAAAAATCTCCAACACCCTGCTGATTCAGTAACTGTGGAGCTTCTCTTCTGCTGCAAAGAGGGACCGACTTCACACTAACGTCTACAGCAGATAGTTTCCCAGCCATTACATGGCGGGCCACAAAAAAATGTTTTACAATTCTATTTTGGAAAATGAAGTGTAATGGGATGGACTGAAACATCTGACTAGTAGCTCTCCAGCCCAGAGGGTTGTTGAACCCAATTGCAGAACAGTTGATCTCAAAGCAGGTAAACCAAAAGCTCCTTACACAGGATCGAACCCGTGTCGTCAGGGTCACAGTCCAATACACCACCGCTGCCCGGGCTAGTGAATTGCGACACGGCTGGGAAAAAACGCCCTTCAGAAGGAGATCGGGAGCCCAAAAACAGGTGGAAACTAAAGTCACGCCGAGTGCGACAGAGAGACAGTGGAGGACTGTAAACAAAAGCTTACATATATATTTTTTTTCATTATAGTTTTGAAAAACATTCACAGGCCATATGTTTCATGTTTTCACGCCTAGAAGTTTCACGCCTATTGCCGACCCCTGGTCTATAGGTTTAGAATGTGATGAGATGTCATAAAAGCTTCCTAAAGTGTCCTAATACTTGTGTTCTCATAGTGTAAGCTGTTAGAATTACACCAGGCAGTGTTTTTTTTGTGGTTACAGGTGTCTCTATAACTAATGTATAAGACCAGATAAAAAAAAAGAGTTTTGTTTTCTTGCTGCATCCGCAAGCTTTACATTTTTGCAGAAAAAAAAAAAACAGCGCTACTCCCATCGAGACGGTGTCCTTTGAATCTCTTATTTAACCAACCATTTATTTTAATATTTTGCCCCATCATGAGTCGTCATTAATCTCTGTCAGTGTGTGTACGGGAGTAGGATGTGCAGGGGAGTCTTCTGGAGATGAGGTCTGGGCTGCCGGATGCCACGTTCGAAGAGCAAGGCCGTTGTTCATCTGTCTCCCGGTCGTTCAGGCATGCCTAAAGCCTGCGCCGCAGTCCGGCTCCACTCTGCCACGGATGACATTTCAATTACACACAGCTCCCCGGGCTGCCTGACGACAAGCTACCAACCGGTAAACCCGCCCTCGCACGCAGAGATACAAACTGGAGATGGACTGACTGCTCCTTCAACAAGGCTGTGTGTACAGTACGTACTGTACATATACTGTACATATACACACAATGTGCCATATCTTACACCCTGCACAAGGTGTGTTGCGATGCTCATTGCTATCCTACACCCCGCCAACAGTATATTTTCACGCCTTGTGCTTGTGTGGTTAAAAAAGTTATAAGATGCTTATGAATATATCTACACTGATGGACGTGGGGGTCTGGAAGTGAGGTGTGTTCAGGTAAGTTCCTAGAAAATATTGCTATCTTGGCGACAAAAAAAAACACAGGTGCACCACTGACTGATTAAAACCCTGACAACAATCAACAGTTAGACATCCATTCTGTTCATATTAGCAATGCAGGTGTGCACAACTTTAGATCAACAATAAACAGTATACAACATAACAAAATAACATGCCGTTCCCATTAATGTCCTGCTCATGCACCTATCCAACTATCCAAACCAATCTAGCCCTTTGTGAAAAAGTGTTTAATCACACTTTATGGAGTTCAATTTCACTTTTATCCACAACCAGGCCTGATTACTGCCAGACCTGTAGAATCAAGAAATCACATAAATAGAACCTTTCTGACAACATGACATAATTATCACCATCAGAAAACCTGTAATTGTTTCAAATTAGTTTTTTTATTAGTTATTTTTCTTAATTTAATTTTTAATGTATTTTAATTTATGTATTATTACTTTTATTTTTTTATTCTAATGTTTTATATTTCCATCTTGGTCTTAGTTCTATCATTCATTTTATCATTTCTTATCATTCTTAACATTTTACTTTACTTTTACTATTATTTTTTTTACGTATTTTCTATTTTCATTTTTTTTACTTTTTATGTGTCAATATGCATATTTAATATTTATATATATTAAATGTAGATTTAAAATTAGTACTTATTTTAGTTTCTTTTTTATTATTTTTTACTATTTTATTTTATTCCTTATTATTTCTAATTTATTATTAAATGCTTTCAATCCCTTTGATGTTGTAAATGCTCGGCAACATTGTAAATGAGGGTCACCCCCTCAGTGTTTTTTCCCAAGTGAAAATAAAGGTGTTATGCAGCCTGAGTCTCCTTCCACACTACCGGACTCCGTTTCCCAGAATCCTATGTTTTATGACGTCACTGTCAGTCGCTCTCCTTCGCCCAATCACGTTACACTCCGACGCTCAGATTCACCTGTGTTCTGAGGAAGTTCCGGGTTATGCTCATCGTGTGTTTTGTATTTAAGGCTGCATTATGTATTCTATCGTCGCGAGGTATTGTCGACTTTGGTTGCATACTAAGCGTTTCTCATGGTTTCTTCTATTGCCTTCTCGTTTCGACACTCTTTTCTGGTTTATCGGTTTATGTCTCTTGTTTTGCCCCTTTTGGATTTATTGCTCGGTTGGACTGTCTTCTGGTTTCGAACTCGGACTGTTTATACTACTACGGCTTTGGTTTTTGGTGAGATTATAGTTTGTTTGGCTCTAACATCTGTACCATCTGGTTATCTATCTGTAAATAAACCTGTTTGTTCATTTTACTCTGCAAGCGTCGCTCCACTCTGTCTGGCGTTACAAAAGGTTGATTGATTGATTGTTAAAACAGCTAAAATATCTAAAAAAAAAACCATTATGCCAGATAAGAAAACGTCAAAATTCATTGACAACTGTCAGTCTAGGAAAGGTTATAAAGTACTTTCTAAGGCTTTTTAGGAACCACAGTAAAAGCTATTATTCACAAATAGAGAAAACATGGAACGCTGGTGAACCTTCCCAGGCGTAGCCGGTCGACCAAAGTTACTCCAAAAGGGCATGAACAACTCATCCAGGAGGTCAGAAAAGAAGCCAGAACAACATTTAAAGATCTGCATGTCTTTCATTTGCCTCAGTTAAGGCCGGTGTTAATGAATGAATAATAAGCAAGACAAGAACTAGAAATCCATATCCAGACTCTGTACAGATACAAAAACACAAGTTAATGCCAGCTGAGAACTAACTTAGAGAACTAAAACCAAAATGCAAATTAATACAGTAAAGGCTCTTCATCAGATGCTGTAAATCAGAGGTCACTAATAGGCGGACCCAGACGTTGTCCAATGAGGACCCAAACCGATAAACTACTAAAGAAATATTTAATTCTGACTGTGTTCATTTAAAGCGGCGGAACTTTTCTTGTCTTTATGGTTTACGTGCTTTAATGCAGTGCAGTAAACTCACAGACCAATCACGTGTGCTGTAAGATCACCAAACGCTCTCCTCTGCCAATCAGATCTGTGCAGATTCCGAGCACGGATTACGCACAGGCGAAAAAGGCTGTGAGAAGTTGCAGTCGGAAAATAAAGTGAGAAAGGCTAAATCAGATGGAGTGCACCAGAAAAAGAAATTAAAATAACACATTTATAAAACACGCTAACAATAATAATATTAAATAAAATAAAACTGCTGTTTTTAAACAAAGCTGATATTCTGTTTAGCAAACATTTCTCCATATATTGTACGATTTGTCATTAATGTAATTATTATGACAGGCAGGTCTAAATCTAATATAAATCAAATCAAATAGAATACATATAGCATTTTGATCCACATTAATAGACTTTGTCACGTCTTAGCCCTGTCTCATGTCTCTCTGTGTGTCCCACGTGACCTGTGCCCCTGTGTTCTGTTTCAGTACTTTTCCACCTGTGTCAATTTGTAGCTCCGCCCCCTAGCCCCAGGTGTTTCCACTTCCCTTTTGTGCTATAAAGCCTTCCTTTGTCTCTTGTCCTTCGTCGGTCTTTGCACCTTCCACTGTTGTCTGTCTCTCCGCGTTTCTGTGTTGCTAAAGCCCTAGTTCCGTGTTTATTCCTAGTTTGTTTCCCTTGCCCTGCTTAGTTTAGTTTTACCTTGTCTAGTTTAGCTTCTTGTTTATTTCCTTGTTTATTTCTAGTCCTTCTCTTGTATATATTCCCTGTTTATTATTTTGTTCTCTAGTTGGTTTAGTTTAGGTTCTCTGATTTGTTTTGGTTCTTGGTTATTTTTTGGTAGTTTCTAGTTTCTTGTTTATTCCTTGTTTATGTTCTTAGCTTTGTTTGTTTCTTTGGTTATTTACTCCCTGTTTGTATTGATATATTTAGTACTTCTTGTTTGTTTAGTATATGTTCACTAGTTCCTCTCGTTTGTTTTGGTTTACTTTATTATAACGTGTTCTTTGTTATTTGTATATATATATTTATAAAATTATTCGTTTCGTCCCTACCTGCACTTGTGTCCGCCTCCTCGTCTCCCTGCCTGGGTTATCCGTGACAGACTTGATAAGTTAAATTATTGAGGGTGTTTTCATTTTTTGTATGATAAGTTGATAATGTAATTATTGTGACAGGCCTATTTAAAACAATAAATATTGTTGAAATATACTTAAAATACTTAAATAGCACTGAATCACAAAACGGTCCGGACCTTAGCCTGACGAAATTTTTCTCTAACTGCACCGTCCTGAATTCTAATGAAATACCCCTGCTGTAAATAGTGATGAATATGATAGTGGGTGTGTCGAAGATGATACTAAGCTATTTCTGTAATTACACATCTAAAACACATTGGACAACTACAAGATATCCTGGAGCATAAGCTGGTTTTGGATTTTGGAAAGTGGCCACTGCGAGAACAAGGTAGGCGGATGGCATAAATACCAGGCCTTAAGCATAAAGACATGATTCTACTTGGCAGCAAAAGATTTTCAATAAGTAAAATCAAACAAGAGGATTCTTTTTCTCATGTTAGCTTTTCATTATCCACTTGGGGTGAAATTCAGTGCATACAGGCACAGTGAATCACTGGGTATATTACAATTTGCAGCTTTCTGGGACTTAATGTAATGTCCATGGTGTCCTCTGAGGGATATGATCCTTTAACACAGTGCTTATCACTGTGAGTTCTTCTTATTTCTCAACTTCTTACTTTTAGTCCAGTCCAGAGAACACATTAGTGCATTTTCCTCAGTGATGACTTTTACTTTTACTTTGTTTCTATGATCTACTGTAACTAGAATTTAATTTAAATCACAAAAACTTCAGATTCTTTTTTTTTTACATTTAATGATGAATAATGAACAAAGCAGGGATTGACCGATTTCAAATTGCTCTAAGATATTTAACCACTTTCTAGATACTTAATTGTACTTAAAACATATTAAGAAAGGTCTAAATATGCTGTAAATATACTAAATATAACAGATTTATGTTCTTACCTAAAATATATTAAAACTACATTAATATTATGCTTTCATCAAATGTTTGAAAGGAAACTTCAATCATACTTCTTAAAAAGCACAATATACTATGAAGTACACTTTTAGTTTCATGTAATTCAATATAATTCTACAATACTTATTCACAAATATACTTTTGTACATTTTTAGAAAAGTGTGTTAAAAACAACTGTTACAGTAGTTTACCTAAAGTACAATGTATCATTTAACTTAAATTTTTTAGAAAGTAAATTAAATGACTACATTGGTGTTAAATTATAACAATATAACAGCTAAAATGCTCTTTAATTATAATTAGGAAAATATAAATATTTTAATAGGATACAGTGTTAAATAACATTTTAACGTCAAATAAAAAAATTGAAAACATGCTAAAAATTGTACTACAGTATATTAAAATATATTTTTTTACCCAACGAAGTATACTAGAAGTATGCTACTTACAAAAGACAGAAACAAGAAGCATATTTGTACAATTGTAAAATGTAAATTGATTTAACATCAATTCTTAGTACATTCCTAATATATCCACTGTATAATAGTGATGTAAACCTCATTAAATATATTATAATTTTACTGTAAGCATATTTAAAATATGAGGTTACATACTGTACATGAAGTAGTATGTTTAAATGTTACTTAAGGATATTTAATATAGTTTGATTTTAGTACAGTTAAGTACATTTAGCACAATTTCAAAAGTAAGAATGTTGTAATATTTTTATACAATTAAAGTATAATAAGGAAAAAAAGTTTGTTCTATTTTAGCACTCTTTAAATATACTGATTAATAATGTGGCTACAAGCATAATAATGCTTAGTATACTTTAATTGACTTTTTTCCACTAGGGCAGATAGTGGTTAAAAAAAGAGCAGTTTTGATTTTGTACTTTTGATTTGTGCCGGCATTTAAGTCCAGGGGAGTATGAGCGTGACCTGCAAGCAGAGTTGGGGTCAGCCACCAAGATGTGAGCTGAAAGAAGCTGCTTCTCCATCTGTTCAGAGTTCTGGATGTGGATTTGGTGATAAAGACCCGACATCAGCATCTCAAACAATGCTAAAAATAATATTTACGATTAGTGAGTGTAGATTTACTTGCTTAAATGTTGTAACTTTATAATCAGCAAAACTGATTTTTCTTACTATTTATGTAGATACAGTATGGAGATCTTTCTGTGGAAACTTCAATTTAAGTGAATTTATAATTTACATTATAAAAAACATAATTAAAATTTTTAAATAAAAATACCAGTTGTTTAACAGTTAAACTTTCATGAGCCATGTGTTTAGAAGTTTTAGATTTTAATTAATTATTTAGTATTCCACGCACAACAGTACAGGAGTGCTCCTCCCCTCAGTGATCAGCGAAATGTAAAGCAAAAAATGCAAAAGTATTCGGCCCCCTTGAGCTTTTTAGACTTTTGCCACATTTCAGGCTTTAAACATAAAGATATGAAATTGTAACTTTTTTTGTTGAAGAATCAACAACAAATGGGACACAATCGTGAAGTGGAACAAAATGTATTGGATATTTTAAACTCTTTTTAGAAATAAAAAACTGAAAAGTGGGGCGTGCAATATTATTTAGTCCCCTAGCATTAATACTTTGTAGCCCCACTTTGTGCTGTGTTTACAGCTGCAAGTCATTTGGGGTTTGTCTCTATCAGTTTTGTACATCGAGAGACTGAAATTTTTGCCCCCATTCTTCCTTGTAAAACAGCTGGAGCTCAGTGAAGTTGGATGGAGAGCGTCAGTTTGTGAACAGCAGTTTTAGCTCTTTCCACAGATTCTCCATTGGATTCAGGTCTGAACTTTGATTTGGCCATTTTAATGCCTGGATACGTTTATTTGTGAACCATTAGACTGTAGATTTTGCTTTATGTTTTGGATCATTGTCTTGTTGGAAGATAAATCTCCATTCCAGTCCCTGTATCATGAGGGCACAAAAAATACGCCTGAAACACACAAAAGGCATGTACATATTCTCTTAATTAATCATGGGTCATGTTTTGGGCGTAGTGTGAAATAAACCAATCAGTGTGCCATTTCAGTTTTCATTTCCTTTAAAAGGGAAGGAAGGTTCGTATCTTAACAGCACGGCGCTTTGTGCACCTTAGCAGAGAATACTGACCTGCGCATTCAGCAGCTCATTTAAGGGAACAGCAATGTTATTTTTTCTTTATTCTGTTTATTGTTAATGTAATGTGTGTTTAACGAACCGGGGTGTACATGCACTGAGGGTGCACAACATGCACGGCACTCCTGCATGGCTAAGATAGGATTGGGCAGCTGACTGTTGACAGGGTTTTAATCAGTCAGTGTTGCATCTGTATTTCCCATCGCTGAGATCGAAACATTTTATATCAGATATTTACCTGATCACACCTCACTTCCAAACCACCACACCCATCAGCATAGATATATAAAAAATGGAATGTTGATATGGTGTAAGGTAGCAATGAGCATTGTGATGTACCCTGTCCTATGTGTACGATAGCGCCCTGAATGTTTGAAAAAGATAAAAAAAAATAATTGCCTTTTCAACAGTGGGCATTTCTGTAGAATAATTATACATATAATAATCAATGTGTATAATTATATAATAGAACTGCAGTGCATTTGACACTAGTAATGTTTTTTTTTTTCTGTGAGCACTCAATACTCAAGTTTTTCACAGCAGTCTAGCACAGCTAAGAAGTGCTATAATAATTCTGCTTGGTGAGACTCACTGTTTGATCTCCTGTCTTGTAGCTCTGTATTCGGGCTCAAACATGCCCAACACTCGAGCTGTTAGGACAGCATGCACGATATAGAGTACTTTATTCACTATTTGTATCTGTGAGCTTCACTAAAAATATATATTGGGATTTTGGGATTTTTTGAGCATACAGCCGCTGGAGGAAAGATTGGCCTGAAAATAGGAACATTTCATGCGTTTAAAAGCAATAGCTTTTAGCCTTTTTAGCTGTTTTTTAGGTTCCCTTGCTTCCATATTCTCCTTAACTTGAATGTGGATTTATTTATTTAAAAAAGCTTTCACTGATTCTCAGTGTTTGAGGTTTTTATGTACTAAACTCTCATTATTTATATATATATATATATATATATATATATATATATATATATGTATATATATATATATATATATATATATATATATATACATATATACATATATATATATATATATATATATATATATGTATATATATATATATATATATATATATATATATATATATATATATATATATATATATATACATATATAAATAATGAGAGTTTAGTACAAAAAAAACTCAAACACTGAGAATCAGTACAAGCTTTTTGAGAATAAATGCAACTTTCTAGTTAAGGAGAATATGGAAGCAAGAAAACAAAAAAACAGCTAAAAAGGCTAAAAGCTATTGCTATATTATTATTATTATTATTATTATTATTATTATTATTATTATTATTATTATTATTATTATTATTATTTTTTATATTATTATTATTATTATTTTTATATAAGTTTTCTATTCTAGGGCCAATTTAAAAATTAAAATAAAAAAGACCATATCTGGATTAATGGGTTAATTAATTGAGATCACAGCTTTTCAGGCATACATGGTGACCAGATGATGAATATTAATGTGAGAAATAAATTAGCTGCTTTTGAATAACCCCAGACTTTTAGAGTACCAACCTGCTTTAAGACTTTAAATATCATAACAAACTACTTCATGCACTAAGAGACTTTTATTTTATAATTACTGCTTATCTTGATGGTGCTAATTGAATAAACACATAATAAAATGTTCAACAAATGAAATTCCACTGACGTGAGCTCTAGAAAGTGAAAAAATAAAAGAAGAAATAATGCTGTGCACTAAAATATCCTTAAGAAACTGGATTTATTTACTGAAATAACTCCTTTTATATTTCATGTTTGTACACATTGTCCTCAGTATTGTGCAGAAAACTCCTGGAGACCAGAATAAAGAATTCACTAGAGACTCCGTCCTTTTTTGTAGTTTCATCCCCTCAGGAAACCCAGGCCCCTTTGGTTTTGTCTTTTTTATTTAAAAATTAAATGTGAAGAGTGACCATACACCTGGTTGCATCAGGTAGGGGTTTCGTGAACATGTGAGGTCCAATTCCCAGCTTCACTTAAAAATAGAGCAAAGGCCAAATGATTTCATGAATATGCAGTATAAAGAAAACTGTGAAGACTTTGCTGTTTGATTAACCCTTAGAACCCCAGACTGTTTTAGTGTGTTTTTTCTCCATTTTTTTCAGTTCCTCTTTCAGGTCTTACAACACAGTAATTATATCAGACAGACACATGCCCTGAGCTCTTTTACTCCAGAAGCCAAAAATATAATCATTTAAAATGTAAAAGGAAGCAGAATTGTTATATTTTCCTAGAACTGGCTGTGGTTTGGTCAAAATTTTACCAAGCGCCTGTTTTTTTTTTTTTTCTTTTTTTTTTTTTACCTTTTTTTGAATGTATAGACTTTAAATATATTCATAAAAATTATATATCCTGATATATATTTTTAAAAATGGTTAGACTAGAGTGTATATGAGTTTAAAGCATAAGAATATAGATGATGGTTCATTTCATGGCTTATTAATAATTACTTTGACAAAATACATGGAGAAACAGCATCTGGCAGAGTTATTTTTCTTGATAATCACACCTCTAGGATACATGTAGATACTAAAAACCCTCAGAGCAGCCTATGCCTTTCAGTATTTTAATCAGGACACACAGTAAAAACTATGTACAAAAATGTAAACTTTTTAATCTAAATAAAATAAGTACTTAGTAGAAATGTGCACTAAAATAAAAACTATATAAAAAAGTAGTGTGCGCACCATACGTAGCTTTAGTGCAGGTATTTTCACACTTTTTCTGTCATTTAGACACATTTGAGTCATTTACTGATATTATTTGGTTTGAAACATCATGTAAATATGTTTAAAGCACTAAAAGTAAATAATACAGTATTGGTTGGGCAAAAGCAAATTGCAAGTATTTTGTATTGTAATTTTTTTTTACATTTTGCAGAATTAGCAATGATGCAATGATTACATGATGCAATTTATTCAGAGACCCGAGAGTAAGTGTAAATACAGCTGATTATGGGTATTGAGCAAATAAATAGAGATATAATGCAAGAATAAATCAAGGAACTTTGAAAGAAATATAATTTTGTAGGTGTTTCTCAATAGATTTACAGCACTGGGATAAAATTGCTATTTTATTATTTAGAAAGAGTAAGTTCCACCCCTTTCTAACCATATATGGTTTACGCTGATGGATAAAGTCAGTAATTGAGCTGAAAACACAAGGTGTGATTTTGGATGGAAAATCGGTCCGTAGAATTCTAAGGGTTAAAGGTTGTGCATTATGTTGATTAAAAAAAAGGAGTTAATATGAGATGAATAAGATATGTATTAAATAAAAACAGATGTAATTCTCACCATGTCTTTGATATATGATGTGATATATTTTCTTTTTTTTTCTCCAAAAGCTGTGTAACGCTTTACGATCCATTTTTTGGGGTGGAAGATATTGCAGGGATCAGTTCAGTCTGTTGAACAGTTAAGATGGCCTTAGGTCTGCGGTGCTTTTGGGAAATAAAAACATGGTCATTGGTTGCCCTCTCAGTCACCCAGAAAATCATTTTATTACTTCAAAAAAATCAGGCTTTTCTGCTGAGATACTCCCGCTGTTCATCTCTTTTTGTGCGTCTGGCGGACAGCGTCAACCCCATGGCCAGTCAGAGCAGAGGAAAAGTCACTACATCAGCGTTACACCAGATGAGTTTTTGATCAAAGGATTTGGGATTATCTGGGATTACAATATGAAGTGAGAACTTGACGGTTTGAACTGTTCAAATGTGACAGCTGACAAAACAGATAAAAGTGGGCCAGTTAGCAAAAATAAGGCAGCAGGCACTTTGGAGCCGATTGCATGAGTGAGGGTGAAAGCTGCGAGACTGATGCCCACCGTACAAAAGAGATCTGACATTGCAGGGAGTTTCCTCATCTTTCATGAATAACCAGAGCTCTGCCTCACCAGCACTTTTAGTCCGCCGGCTTTGATGGTCTCTGGCTGCTCTCTGTGTAAATAATTCTAATTGATGGCGAACCCTGTGAAGAGTCTGATGATCTGGCTCTTTATTTCACTTATTGCTCTGAAAGACTTCTCACTGAGCTGGTAAATACCCACTGAGATCAAAGTGCCACAGGAAAAAAAAAAAAAAAAAAAAACGAGGCCCGTGAACATATGGTGAACGATCAGTCTTAAATGGCGTAGAATTATGCAAATGGCGAGACCCTACATAGATGCCCTCTGGGATAGCAGCGTGAAAGTGCCTGAACTATTTGTATTGATTAGTCTTTTATATGCAGAGGCCGGGATGTGCTTAATCCTTTCAGCAATTAATATTCGAGTTACGCAGACCTTTTTGGGCCACGAAGAAGCATGAAGCAGTCACCCGTCCTGCACATAGTCGTGTATTTTACACCTGTGAATTAATCTGCAAGTTTAAAACAGACACAAAACCCAAAGCGAGCTCGTGGAGAGCTCATTTCAGCCACCGAATCTTTAGGGATCCGCGTCAAGTCAGAGGCTTGAGCCAGCAGCTGGAAAACTTGGATTTGTTTCAACAGTATAAACTGTAAGACAGCTAGGGAACAATTAGTAAAAGACACAAACCCAAAGTGCCTCACAGCTCATGAGCTTCTTTCTTTTCACAGGGCAGTAACCGACTTAGATTTTTTTATTTTTATCATGTCCTTTTCTGTGTGCATTTATTTGATATTTTAATTTCCAAACTTCTGCAAATTGCACTTGCAATGTTTAGTGTATAGTGTTTTTTTCCCCAAAGACTCTAATTCCTAGCATGCTCCTTCCATGTACTACAATTACTCTGCTGAGCATGTGACTCTGTCACGCTCCTCCTTCCCCGTGTTCTGATTTGTTATTTACTTGATTACTCCCTGTGCGTCCATGTATGTAAGTCCCTTTTTTTCCTGCTCTCAGTGCCGAGTATTACCTGGTCTTCCAGCTCTGTACAGCGCGTTTCCTGTTCTGTCCTGTTTCTTTGTTCATTTACTGCAGCCCTGCTCACTTTGTATTTCATAGACTTTTTAAATAAACCGCTTTGCTACACTCAGCACGTGCCTCCGCATTCCCTGGTTCCGGTGTTCATTACAGTTCATTCAGCTTCATAACATGGCATATTACATCTCAATGTCTGTCATGCAGGCCAGGCGTGAAGTAGACACACGCAGATACTTTACATGAAGTTTTTTCACCATGTGGTTAAGCTTGATTGAGTTATGAGGGATGGACATGGTTAACATAAAAAAGGGCAGTGAGATTCAACAACATACCAGGGAGAATAGTGAAAAGGGGAAGGCAAAAATGGAGTCAAAAGTTCAGAAAATATGTCAGCAGCAAAAGAAACAATAAACTAGGAAAGGCAGTAACACGGACTTTGGTAATGCAAAAGGGTCGGTAACAAAAAGGTATAAATACAAATGAAATGCATTGTAGAAGAACTCGAAAAGTAGATTTAATACTCAGCGTGGGACGGAGAAGATGGATGGATGGATGGATGGATGGATGGAATATACTAGGATATATAAATACAAACAAACTACACAAAGTATGAAGGTAACCTGACCGTAAATAGGTATCGGCATATACAGCTATACTGAAAAATAAAAACCTGTGCACATATTGTATTTAGTAAAATATAACAGTGTCCAGGAGTGAAAATGTACAGGATGTACAGTAAAGTGACAGTAGTGTCCATGAGGGCAAAACAGAGGGGTTGAGGAGTATTTATACAAAAGAGATCAGGTGCAAACAATCTGTAACCAGGGGAGCAGGAACGCCATAGTGTCATGTGATCAGTAGAGTCAGGAAAGTCCGGTGTGAGTTTATACTGGGAATTGTAGTCTTTGTGTAGTTCAGAGTCCAGAGCAGAATGACAGCATCAGGACTGACAATGACTGACTGTGGGAAAATCAAAGTAGAAATTAAGATTAAAGAAAAAAATTGAATAATATTATCATGCTTATTTGAGGATGAACAAGGATTAATTTTAATGTCATATTATTATTTTTTTCAAGTAATTGCTTGTAATTAGGCCATGTTTCAGAACATTTGGGGGCACTAAGAAACCACTGCAAGCCACTTCAATCATATTTGTTTATAAATGTGAAAAATGAAGAAAAGTAATTAATATGTAATATATTTTAATTAAGACTTACACCTATCAAATTGATTTGTATTGTGTTTTCACAATTGATCTTCACAAAGATCATGGATCCTGCTCCTAGTGAGCAAGCCAATAATGACAGTGTCAGATAATGACAAGGACAAACTCTCTCAGATCCAATAGGAAGATACCTTCAACAGGAACCAGGTCTTGTAGGGGAGCTCATCGTTCTAGCACAACAGATACAGATACAACAAAACAGCAGTGTAATAACTGAATAGATAAAGTAATATAATGAAGAACTATTACTAACATGAGAGCAAACTATGAGATATAAAAAATATGAGTAAGTGCAGGACACACGGGAGGAGAAGCTGTTGTAAAGTCAGTGCAGGTTAAACAGTTCCATGCACAGGCATGTAGTGTTGCCCTGCTATGAACAAATCAATTTGAGGATGCAGAGTAAAACAACACTGAAGCAGCAGACTGCAGGGAAGAAGAGAGTCGGGTCAGGGCAGCACAGAGGCAGAGCCACAGGAACAGATATGTATGGTCTCAAAACATGGGAGAGAGGCAACAAGAAAAATCTGAAAACTAAAGGGAAGAAAAACAAAAAGATTATAAGGGTTCACTTAGTAAAATTCACACAGCAGGAGAAACTGGTCCAAAAGGCAGGCAAGCAGCAGCACCCAACATCAACTGGACTCACATCAGCATTGAGCAGACAGGAGGGGGTCGGTCAGGACATGGAGAGAGGACAGAAATTAGGGAAAAAGTATGATTTTAATGAGAGTATATTGTCAAATTCCAATGAAACGTGTATCTCCAGAATAGCAACTTTACAGGAGAAAGAGATAGGAGCTTAAAATAGAGTTAGAAGAGAATTTCTATTGGTCAATTCATGAAAAAAATGAGTTTTTCATTGTTTTCAGTGTTTCATTGGGAAGCGATGATATACAATTGACTTAAAAAAATAGCCAGAAACCTGTGGTAAACAGTGGTAAAACAGGCTAAGCCATCAATGAAAAAGTATATGTCAATAGATTAAGGCTTTGAGACCCCACCAGTCTTACACACTACTTTTGGACAACTCTATACCACTCCTGGTGCAAAAATTCAAGCAGTTCACTTTGGTTTGATGGCTTGTGATCATCCATTTTCCTCTTGATTGTACTACAGAGGTTTTCAATTTGTTAAAATCAAGGAAAAACATCATCTTTAGCTGTATATATGGAAGAAAAAGAAAAAAAAAACACAAAGGAAAAGAACAAAACTAGATGATTAAGAGGGAGAATTCACACACCGCAGGAGAAACTTGTCCAGAGGGCAGGGAGGCAGCAGCACCCAGCACCAGTTGGATCAGCTCTGAGCAGACAGCAGGGAGTGGCTCAGGACATGGAGGAAGAGAGAATGAAGAGAAAAACAGGGAATTTAAGGGAATATACAATAGAGTAGACATAAATATGACATAACTAAATAGGTTATTACATTAAAATAAAGATACAGTAATAAACAGTTAGCTAAACCCATGTAGCCCATTTAAAGATATTTGAAGCCACTATAGTGGCCATGTTGATTGCTCTTGCTGTTAAACAAAACCCTTGTATCTCTAAACAGGGTCTTTTTATAGAAGTTAATATTGAAAGGTTTGACCCCAACTCATTTTGGAGCATTTCTATTGGCCTATTGCTCTTGAAATTCTGATAAAATATTATATATTCAAGTATCAGATTTACAGTATGTTATAAATTCCATAAAATCTGCATGCAAACTAGATACTTTAATGGTGCTTATAATAAGAAACTACACTGTAAACCCATACATTGTTTGAACTCAAATGATTTAAGTCTGTTTTATATAAAATTAGATATTTCTAAACAATACTCAACTATTTTGAGTTAGTTGAACATTTGTGGGCACAAATACAATAACAACAGACTAAACTTCATTTATTATAAGTTGATTCAACTCAAAGATCTCAATCATAAGTTTAGTCTGTTGCCATTGGCAGCTTCTTTTCCATTGGTTCTGTCACAATCTATTTGCATACTGGGTGTGTCCAACAGTTTCTGACTAACACTCACCATCAGTGTGTAGTGATTCCCCCTAGGCTCCCTTACAAATAAATCAAGTTCCCCTTTAGTTGTAGTAAATCAAGTTTTCATTCCCCATTACTCAAAAAATTAAGAAAAATGGCTGCCTTAAAAAGTAAAAAAAAAGTTAAATAAACTCAACTTATCCGATCTTACAGTTTAACAAAAATAAAAAAAGTTAAATCAACTTCCCCTTTAGTTGTAATAACTTGATGTTCTAAGTTAAGCTAACTTAAGTTTTTTCATTCCCATTACTTAGCTTTTTTAAGGCAACTTATTGGGCCATTTACATTATTCTATTAATCAACATGCAAGCTAGTATATTTAAATAGTGTAAAAAACAATGTGTACAAATATACAGTGCCCTCCATAATTATTGGCACCCCTGGTTAAGATGTGTTCTTTAGCTTCTCATAAATTGAGTTTTGTTCAAAATAATATAGGACCACGATGGGAAAAAAAGTAAAGTCCAACCTTTAACTCAAGTAAATTTTAAGGGGGAAATAAAATCCCTGACTAAGAAATAATTATTCTTCATAAAATCACCTGTTCCACAATTATTGGCACCCCTAACAATTCTTAGGAAATAAATTTAATAAAAGTATTTCTGTCACTTCTACAGTAGTTTACGAAGTTGATCAGAGTATGTAGGAACATTTTCACAACTTCCTGTTTCCCTGGGGTATAAATATGACGTGACACAGGGGCCATTTATCTTCAACATGGGAAAGACAAAGGAACATACCATTCAAGTGAGGCAGATGTGTGTTGACCTTCACAAGTCAGGCAATGGCTACAAGAAAATCGCTACTCGCCTACACCTGTCCATATCTACTGTCAGAGGAATTAGTAAGAAGTTTAAAACAACTGGAACAGTGGTAAACAAGCCTGGACGAGGACGCAAGTTTATTTTGCCACCACGCACAGTGAGGAGGATGATAAGAGAAATAAAAAGTTCTCTAAAGCTCACTGTTACAGAATTGCAACAAATGGTAGCTTCTTGGGGTCACAAAGTCTCCAAAACAACCATCAGGCGCTATCTACATGCCAACAAGCTGTTTGGGAGGCATGCACGGAAGAAACCATTTCTCACTCACAATCATAAACGCAAACGTTTGGAGTTTGCTAAGCAGTACTGGGACTTCAACTGGGACCGTGTGCTTTGGTCAGATGAAACAAAGATAGAGCTTTTTGGCAACAAATGCTCTAAGTGGGTCTGGTGTAACACAAGAGCTGAGTATGCAGAAAAGCACCTCATGCCCACTGTGAAATACGGCGGGGGATCAGTGATGCTGTGGGCCTGTTTCTCTTCTAAAGGCCCTGGGAACCTTGTTAGGGTGCATGGCATCATGAATGCTCTAAAATACCAGGACATTTTAAAACAAAATCTGGTGGCTTTTGCCCGAAAGCTGAAGATGGGTCGTCACTGGGTCTTTCAGCAAGATAATGACCCTAAACATGTGGCCAAATCTACACAGAAATGGTTCACCGCACACAGAATCAAGCTCCTCCCATGGCCATATCAGTCCCCAGACCTCAACCCCATTGAAAACCTGTGGGGTGAGCTGAAGAGGAGAGTGCAGAGGAGAGGACCCAGGTCGTTGGATGATTTAGAGAGAATGTGCAAAGAGGAATGGTCAAAGATCCCTCTTTCTGTATTCTCCCATCTTGTGAAACATTACAGGAGAAGATTAGGTGCTGTTTTGTTGGCAAAAGGAGGTTGTACAAAGTATTAACATCAGGGGTGCTAATAATTGTGGCACACATGATTTGATGTTAAATAATTATTTCTTAATGTGGGATTTTTTTCCTACTGAATAAATTCACTTGAGTTAAAGGTTGTATTTTACTCTTTTTTTCCATCGTGGTCCTATATTATTTTGAACAAAACTCAATTTATGAGAAGCTAAAGAACACATCTTAACCAGGGGTGCCAATAATTATGGAGGGCACTGTAGCTCTAGTTCATTTGACTGATTTTGAAATCTTCACCAGCGTTTGCTGTAAACAATAATCACAATAATTAAAAGCATCTTATTGTAATAAAGTGTTTGTGGGGAAAGTGGGCCTTGGCTGAAAGAGATACTCTCTGCTGATTGCCTGGGGGAGCGTTGAGCGCAGATGTCTGTGCTTTCTCTCTGAGCCAGCACAGTAAAAATGATGCACGCGGCATATGAAATACCACAGTGCCTGCCCAGTCCCACCGGGCTACTGCCGGTCCCTCCGGACACAGAGGGAGCATCAGGCAGCTAACCTCTCAGTCCAGCTAGCTGCCTCTGTTTTTCCCCATTCACCAACGTGGATTATAAGGCACTCACACTGCTGTCATGATCTTACACAAACAACATTTGTCAGCTCATTTATCAGAGTTCCCACAGCTTGTCCGCTCTGTCGCAGGGACTATTTCTGGATCCTCGCCTAAAGGCAAAATATATGTGTCACTTCTTAAAAATGCCCCCTCAGCCCCCTTTGTTATTCACGCGTTTTCTTCAGATGTCATTAGCAATAATTGCTGTTTGATGGCGAAGGCATTACAGCTGTGTTCACGCTTCTTGTGGACGGGTCAATCTCTTAAACCTGACGGCCTCCACTCCGCCTCTGTTTACCTTTGCACCTATCAAAGGGAAGTGAGGCTATAATGATGTACAGATTGCGGGATCACAAGTAAACACTTATAGTTATGATCATTTTTATGATAAAGCTCTTGGCGAAGGCTCTCACGGATCCTGAAAATTCATTTTCAATTCACTTCGGTGGCACGAGCGAATCAAAATCAATATCTGCTACGTGCAGAGAAAGGTAAACATCAGTACCTATGTGATGATATCAGTAGGGGATCACTGAGCTGTTTGTCGAGAGTGTATTCATTATTTTAGAACTGAATCCACAGGTTTATATTTTTTACTGCTTTAAAACGAGCATTTTTTTTTTTTTACCATAAAGGTCATTATGTAAATACTGTGCCTTTCAGCCCTCAAAACAAGTCTTTTGACTATTGATCATTGACTATTTACATTATAAGACTTCTGAGTATAGAGGAAATCATATTTTCCAAGCTGTGTGTAGTTTGCACTGTATATTTGCACTTGTATGCATTTTTTATTTTTTCTATATTATTTTTTTTTCCCCATTTTCTCCCAATTTAGCTGTTCCACCCATTCAGCTGCTACTCATCTCGGCTGTAAATCCCCTATCACAGGTGATGCCTGAACACAAGGAGGCCTCCAATGACACACGTGAAGTCAGCCACTGCCTCTTTTCAAACGGCTGCTGATGCAGCATTGCCGAGCAGCATCACAGCGCACTCTGAAGAAAAGCGCAATGACTCGGTTCTTATACATCAGCTCACAGACGCCTTGTGCTAATCGACATCATCCTTTGGAGTGATGAGGGGAAACATCGCCATCTAGCCACCCAGAGAGAGAGCAAGGCTAATTGTGCTCTCCTGGGGCTCCGGCAGCTGATGGCAAGCTGCATGACTGGGATTTGAACCAGCGATCTCCCAATCATAGGGGCAGCATTGTAGACCATTAGACCACTCATAGCCCCCAAGATGGACATTTTTTTAGAAAAATGTGATAATTATTTGACGAAAACATGGTTGATCTACAATTGCAGACATTTTGTCCTGATCTATTATTTATTTTTTTAATAATTACTTTATTGATGTTTTACTTGGACAGGGTAGACAGCTCAAGCTTTACCTCTAGACTAATTATGGAGACAGTATGAGAACAAGTATGTCAATAATACTATTAATTATAAAAGGATGTTAAATTAAAGGACAGGAAATTATTGGACACATTTCAATTGTTTCATAATATTATGAAAAGTACATGAAAGTATAATTAAAATGCTTAAACTATTAAGAATATTTTATTTAAACTTTTAATAAAAAAAACAATTGTGTTATTTAACTTAAAAGTGAAGGTCAGTATTCCTATATATTTGTATTAATGTTTATTCAGAAAAAAATGTAAAATATATATTGTAACAGTGTTTGTATCAGTTTTTTAACACTAGACTGGCGACAAAAAAGCTACATTTGTACATACTGACATACTGATATTGACCCAAAAAAGATCTAAATTCATTGGTTTAGAAATTGTACAAATGCATGGTTTAAAAATATAACCATGTGAAATATACACACTTAACAAATAGAGCTCTAAATAGTAGTGAAAGGGTTTCTTTCTTTGATTTGTAATTTTGGGGTTCTTTTTGAGGGTACAAGAGTTTTTTTTTTGTAAAAGAACCTTTTAGCTCATGCATTTGGACGTTTAGAGGTCATAGTTTAATACTTACCAAAGGACCCTTGAAAAAACATTTTAAGAATGCACTATATTAAGACATCTATCTTCCAGTAATTGTCATGCTTTTAGTGAAATGTGAAGTGTATTTTATGTCAGTTCCCATACACTGTTATTATACAGTAAAGGTTTATTCATACATAAGATATGTATTTATGCTCACACACATGTATCGGGTTAATGCGGGTTTCAGTAGGGGAAAGCAATGCATTTGCTATTCTTTTCTGTCTCAACCTCAAACTCAACCCCAGTTCCAGTGTGTATTTGTTTAGCACCTTTAGAAAACAGAGGCAACGTCCCAAAACAGCTTTAGAGAAATCCAGGCCCCCAGTGATCCAGTGAAGGGTGACAGTGACAGGACACAGTGCCCTAAGAGGAAGAAACTTTAAGAGGAACTAAGTGGCAAAAGCAGAACCAACACTTTTCTTGTCAACAATAAATAGCAAAGCAATAACATAGTCATAGAATAAGCCAAGAAAAAGAAATTAAGTGTCATTTCATATTGTAAAGCTAATGCCTTTTAATGCCAATTTGTTGTTATTCAATGTGAATCTAGCAGTTGTACTTTTATGATGAATGAACCAATAGTTACATGGCATAAATAATCATTTTATATTAACTGCCATGAAAAGTTACATTTTATTATGTATTTCTGTAAATGTATTTTGGCGGTATAAGGTCCTTTTATGACAGCAACAATGCACATATTGTCATTTACACATGTACAATACCAGTCAAAAGACTGGGCACATCTTCTCTTTAATTTTTTTTATTTATTGTAAATGAATACTGAAGTCATTCAGTCATATGAAGGAACATTAACGACTCATGTAGCAACTTAAAAGTGTTAAACAACCTAAAATACTCTGAAAAGCATTTAGGTGCTCTTATCTGTTGTTCTGTTGCAATTTCTAAGGCTGGTAACTCTTGTTCCTCCTATCCTTGGGTGGTCCTGATGAGAGCCAGTTTCATCATAACGTTTTTGATGGTCTTTGCGACTGCAGTTGAGAATACTTTATAAAGTTCTACTCTCAAAGTAGTTTTCCTTAATTTCTTAAAGTAATATATATTTTTTACTTATTTGAATAGTAATTAACATTATATTATTTAGAACATTACTCAAATAGAGCTATTCACTGATGCTCTCAAACACATTAAGAGGACAAGAAATTCAAATAATTAATTCTTGAGATGTCCAGCGCAGCTGTTATATGAAGACCGTTCCAGATGACTCTACCTCATAAAACTGACTGAGTTAATGGTAATGTATTTGCAACTGCAAACATATGTAATTTGAGGATAAGAAACACAGATATGCAATCTCTAACAGTAAATCGTGTGCATCCCATTAAATACAATACAAGGCTGATAACCAGTATAAGTAGTGTATAGTTAAATTTCTCAGTCCAGTCCTCTAGAAATGAACAGGTTTCATTGTCATATTAAGATTGAACATTACGAAGTGTGAACAGTCTGGGTCATCTATGTCTGCAGTAGGTATGAACCAGCTTTTGGCGCAACTGTCAGACCTGACTCTGTCAGTCTGCCTGCTCAGGACAATGTTTCCCCTAAAAACTCAATTTCCCAGCATTCGCAACCCATTCACTACAATGACTCGGCTGAACACGTGACTCTGCAGCGTTCAGCTTCTCCCTCCTTCTGACTGCTCATTTTCCACACCTGTTTGTGTTTGTATAAATAGTCCTTTGTTCTCTTGGTTCTCGGCCGAGTATTATCTAGTTTACTGGCTCTTTTACAATGCGTTTTCCTTGCTCTTTTGCCTTTTTGTTACAGACCATTTTTCTGCTCTTTGTTCTCTCTCTCCCTGACTTGTTTACTCTCTTACTACTCTCTTGCCTATCCCCTCTACTCCTGATTGTTTCACTGTGTTCTGGCTCACTAGGTTCTGGTATGTTGTTATTTATTGCTGCCCTTTTGTTCACTAGTTGTACATTCTACACCAATCCCTTTGGGGTCTGTGTAAACAATAAACCTGTGTTTTTTAATCAGCACTTGTCTCACCTTGTCCTGGCCCAGGTGACAGCAGCATAGTCGATTAGGACCAGTCCAGACCAGAGTACGCCTACTGAGTACCACGGCACTGTATTGAGGACATGATAACACTGTTCAAAAATGACCAGAATAGCGCTGCTGTAGTGTGCTGTCCTCTGACACAGCCTAGTGTTGTTTAAAACTGGACATTAGAGGAAATTGAGAGAATGACCTCTTATGTCTCTTCGTTCCCATTAAAAATCCATTGTCATTTACCAGAACAGCTTTAAATCGTATTAAATCTACTCCTGGATGAGAGTCGTGAAATGAGAAATCCTGTTTTTTTCTTCTTTTTTTTTTGCTTAGAACTGCGGTGCTTTAGGGGGCTCTGCGCTCTTATAAAGTGCTTTGGCCTTGCCCGATTCTTTCCCCATTAAAGGGCAATAGTCATATACTCTGACTGTATACAATTAACAGTCTATAAATATACTATATGTGAAGAGGTCATACATAATGACCCGGCTAAAGTCCTCCAGATTTCTGCAGGTTGTAGGTTATTGTTTGGTTTTTACCAAGAGCTACAATGTTCTGAAGTTACAGAGTTCATTCTATATCCACTGAAGACAGGACGTGCTAATCGCTAATTGAAACGGACTGATGAGTGACAACAGCCTACAGAAAAGCTGTGAATAGAAATGACATAACCTGTGATGTGGGGGATTAGCTCCATTGTTTGATTGGCAGGAGAGTTTGTGGGTTATCTGATGAGGCTTCGTGAAAGATCTTATTGAGCTCTATCTCCTGTAGATATGGGAGATACCATTGGATTGGATTTGCATGGGCGCCCTAGTGAAAAAAAGTAGATTAAAGTATAGTAAGCATTATGATGCTATAGTGCACTAAAGTGTACTCATAGCCACAATATTAATCAGTATATTTAAAGAGTGCTAAAATAAAACAACATTTTTTGTACTTATTATACAATTGTATAAAAATAGTACAAAAGTCTTACTTAAATTGTGCTAAATGTACTAAAATGGAACTATTTTAAATATACTTAAGTAACATTTAAACAGACTACTTCATTTACAGTATGTAACCTCATATTTTAAATATGCTTACGGTAAAATTATAGCACATTTAATGAGTTTTACAACTGTATCACTATTATACATCAAGTATATTAGGAATGTACTAAGAACTGATGTTAAATATATGTGTTATATTTACATTAGTGCACAAATATGCTTCTTGTTCCTGTCTTTTGTAAGAAGCACACTTCTATAGTATAACTCGTTGGGTATAAAAATATATTTTAATATACTGTACTACAATTTTTAGCGTGTTACTAATTTACTTTACATTTTCTATTTGACATTTAAATGTACTTATGTTTATATTTTCCTAATTATAAATACAGAGCATTGAAATACACACACACACACACACACACACACACACAGATATATATATATATATTTTTTTTTTGTTTTTTTTACTTTTTTATTATTACCAATGTAGTAATGTAGTATTTCATTTTCTTTCTAAAAGGTTACATGATACACTGTACATTAAGTAAACTACTGTAATAGATATATTGTACTTTTTAAAAAGTATGATAAAATTTTACTTTCAAACATTTGATAAAAGCATAATATTAATGTAAATTTAATATATTTTAAGTAAGTACATAAATCTGTTTAGCATACTTTTCTGTAAGTATACTACTTTTCAATATGTGATAAGTACAATTAAATATATATATTCTTTACCTGGACGAACACAAAAAAAAATCTGTAATATAATATAGGATAATTTAGTACTAGGAGAAACTAAAATCAGAGAATCAGAGACAAACAAAATATATATGTGCAACAACATAATCAATCACATCAATTATAGAGTATGTATAAAAACATATGCTTTTTTTATTTTTCATGCTCTGAATGTTTGTTTCTTTTAGAGCAAAATAATGAAGTCGTTATTAGAGCTGCACACTGGTTTCTAATTTATTTATGTTGTGTTGATCTTTCTCGCCTTCTTTTCACAGCTTTTTTTAATGCGATTTTAACTAACAAACCAAACTAAAGCCAATGAATAAGTGAATACTGGTGTTTTCTTCAGTTCAGTGCATGACCATATGTAGACTTGCTCTTTATGATTCATAGTGCGAAGTGTCTCTCTTGTGAAATGTGCTCGAGGGCTTTGTGGTGCATGTTTCAGTCTGTAGGAACGATATCCTCCTGCTTCATACTTACAGCAATCTGGATAATGTCAAAGGATCAATGCAGAGAAGCGAATGGTACATGAAACGCATTCTAATGGCCGACTGGGCTTTGAGTGGAAACACTCCAATTACGATTATGCTTCTCAAAGATCCTACCTACTCCTTCTAAAAGCATCTATAGAAATGTTCCCTTTTTCTGTTTGCGTTTGATTCATTTTAAAAGCATCTGCCTATTTTGTCCCCAGTGTTCGGGTGCAGGTGAAACCCGTCCAAGATTTTATCCATCTGAAACAGACTGCCTAATTTCTGTACCCTCATTCGGGGGCTCGGGGACGTGATTTAGCAGAGACTACAGCATGCTCTCTAAATGGCAATAGATGCAATAGATTTTAATGACTACAAAAACATATGCTGTCTCCCTCAATTGTCTCTCATTAACTAGATGTCCAGCCTTTACCTTCGTAGACAGTCAAAATGAAATAAAATCAGACAGCAGATAGTGTCTCTAGTTATCTAGTCCTCTCTTATGGAGAATACTCTCATGGAGTAATACACTAACAAGCTGTTCTATCATCTATCATCATTTTCAGTTTCTTTCCTTTAAAAATCACCAAAAATACAAAAAAACAAAAAAACAAAAAAAAACAGCAGACTGAGAGACATCTCCATCCATCAGGCTGTGAGGATGCTGAACTCTCTCCCTGCTCTACCCCCCATACCCATCCTGCCCCCAGCACACACTCACTCACTTCAACACAGTACTGAAACTCTGTACTATCAGCCTTAAGCTATTATTATACCATTTTTGGACTACTGTTTATACGGGTTCTGTTTATACTTGTACTGTCATCCCATCTTAACCCATTTTGTTGTATTGTACATATAGTTTATATATAGTCTTCCATCCTTATATATATATATATGTCTTATTTTCACCCCCATCACTATTGCATATATATATATATATATATATATATATATATATATATATATATATATATATATATATATATATTTTTTTTTTTTTTTTTTTTTTTTTTTTTTTTTTAGGAAGGAAAGTAACGTAATTTGTCATGTACATATGCAGTATTGACAACAAAAACTACTTGACTCGACTTGAGAAAAAAACATTATATACAGATTTAGCTGTATTAAGAACTGGTTCTGACTGCACGTATCTGAAAAAAAAAGCTACTTCATAGTTATTCACTATTACCCAGCTGCTGCCCAGACTAATACCATGTTTAAGGCCACTTGTATTACTCACCCTGTCTTGTGCCACTGAAACAGAACATAAGCTTCCTCTTGCTATACTGGACAAATTGAAGGCACTCAAAAGAGAACAAAATAATAGCACTGATAGGCTCAGAAAGTGTTCAGAGTTTGCCTGGTGTTTAAGTAATATTCAGGGTCCATTCACAGGGCTCGTGTGAAATAGGCAATGAGAGAAATAGAAAATGCAACAGAAAACGAATTTCCTCTAAATATTAATGGAGCTAATTTTCTTTACCAATGATCTGTTCTCATAATGAAAGAATAAAATAATCTCTCATGCAGGCAAAGCAATAAAATCAACTATTTTCCCCACTTTTCTTTTCTTTTTTTTAAATCCCAAAAGCTGTTTTTCAGTGTGAATTATTTATGAATCACTGACCGTCCTATACACTTTCCGCCTATGGCCCACAGGAATACTGACCTTGACATTTCAGCACTCAGACGGTGACCTGTGAATGTGCTAAAGATGCAGAGGACACAATCAGGAAATGGACTGACTCCCCTCGGACAAAAACAAAGAATGAGTAAAAATATATAATAAAGAAAGACATGGCAGTACTTTTTTGCCAGGGCTGTGAAATATATGGTAATCATTACAAATATATATTTGGGTTGCAATTAATCAAGTGAGTTCAGGAATATGTACAACAGCTATGATAACGCTGAATAAATAGGCCATTTATATTCTAAATTGAATATGCAGCCCATAATCTAAAGTGTGGTAATATTTCCTAGAGTAGCAATTTATTTCCTAACCCCAGCATTCTAACACAGCAGCTCCGCGAGTGTCAGAGTGATGAATGTTGGCACCAGTGCTGCTCTTTGGAACATCGCATTTGTTGAAGACGTTACTCAGCTATACGTTACGAAATAAGAGCCACAAGCTATTCTTGCCCCTGAATAAAGAATGCGCCGCAATATATATCGGCCATATGTCCAAAATACAAATTTACAGGAGAAAAAAACTCTTAACTTTCAGTGGAAGTCAAAGAAAAAGATTTCATTACAAGTCATTTATTGGTCGATTAATTTAGAAATTTAAGCACAATGTAAAAATAAAAAAATAAAAACAGATGCACAAAAATCTTGTCCCTGCCAGATTTACAATATAAGGAGGTGAATATATATATATATATATATATATATATATATATATTTAGAATATACAGCTCTGGAAAAAGTAAGAGACCATTTAAAAAATGATGATTTTCTTTTGGAATATAATCAGGAGGAAGATGGATGATCACAAGCCATCAAACCAAGCTAAACTACTTAATTTTTTGCGCCAGGAGTGGCATAAAGTTATCAAAAAGCAGTGTGTAAGACTGGTGGAGGAGAACATGCCAAGATGCATGAAACCTGTGATTAAAAAACAGGGTTATTTCACCAAATATTGATTTCTGAACACTTACAACTTTCTGAATATGAACTTGTTTTCTTTTCTGCATTATTTGAGATCTAAAAAAGCTCTGCATCTGTTTTGTTATTTCTACCATTTTTCATTTTCTGCTAATAAACTCTGTAAATTACAATATTTTTATTTGGAATTTGGGAGAAATGTTGTCCGTAGTTTATAGAATAAAACAACAATGTTCATTTTACTCAAACATATACCTATAAATAGCAAAATCAGAGAAACTGCTTCAGATTCAGAAACTGAAGTGGTCTCTTGTTTTTTTTTTGTTTTGTTTTTTTCAGAGCTGTATATGTAGAATGTATAATTATGGAGAAGCTATTTACATCTGGTGCAGTATTAACTAAAAATGGCAACATACAATAATAACAATGCAAGTAAGTGCAGCAGCAATGGTGGCTGGAGAACCTGCAGTGGTGTATGTTGTTATAGCAATGGTTTATCACCTTCATTTAGTACAAGATGGGTTACTTTATTCATATTTTGTGTATATGGTATTAGTGTATATAGTATTAGTGTATAAACTGTTTATAGTATTAGTGTGATAGATGCAGTTGGTAGGCCACCGCTGTTTTTCCGATTCTTCTTCAAGTACACGGCAGACTGGTTAAGTGTCTTCAGCAAAACAGTGCCAAAGAAGTGGACAGGGGCTGTTGCATCAATCTTCAAGTAATAACAAAAGGTCTTTGTGTATATGTTAACCATTTCTTGGTGAACACTAGATCGGATGTAGATCGGGCCCAAAAAATCCAGCCCGACCCGACCCAAGCCCATGCATGTTCTGCCAAAGCCCGACCCGACCCATAAACTGTCATTATGAGCTTGAGCCTGATTTAAACCCAAGCTTTTTTTATTGTAAGCAGGGCGTTAAATCTGAGCTTTTTAAAAACATTGTCAGGCTGTTTAAATGAGCGAAATCTGTTCAGAATGATGTTAATTAATGTTGCAACACTGAAGAAGCATAGACCTTATTATTTTTAAAACACAGTTTGATTTGTTATTTTGAAAATATATATATATATATAAAATAAAAATAGCATTAAAAAACAGACGTGGTGGGAAATCTCGGGCAGAGAAACTGTAGTGAACACTAGTTGTACAATTTAGATGAGATCTTTTAGGAATCCTTGTGTCAGCTGATCATCTTTGTTATTGTACGAGCAATATTAAACTTTGGTATATTGGCTCTGCATTTCCTGCCAAGATATTTTAGCATTTCACTGTTTATGAGCTTTCAGACACTTTATCAGACATTTTATTATTTATTTATTTATCTGTTTATTTGAGTTATCTATGTGTTTTAATTTGTGTGTTTTTTTAGTGGATTGCAATACTGGGGTTTACTGTATTGTTGGGACTGTGTAAGAGAGCTACAGTAGAAGGAAGCTGTAATATGTTCAATTGTTGATGTGTTACACCTAATTAGGCCACAGGAAAGCATCCTGGCATCGGCGCTCTGTTTCACACGCTATAAGCTTCTCCGCCCACAGAGAACTCTCTCTCTCTTTCTCTCTAAAGCTTTTGGGATGGTGGTATAATGGCACAATGACACCTTTAATACACGGGAGTGGTTCCACACACACACAAACATATGCGCACACACACAGCAATTTAGATCATTTATTTATTTATTTGTTTGTTTATATATTTCTCTGCGGAATCTGGGCACCTGGTTGTTAACGAAGGTAAAAATAATAGGAGAACCACCCTCGGAGCTGGCTGAATGTGTAATTGACATGTCTGATCTAACTAATAAGATCCCCTGTGAACTCATCAAAAAACAAGAGAGAGATAATGAGACTGTTTCTTCTTTTCTTTTCTTTTTTTATTCGAAAATTAATAATCAGGTTTATTACCCACACACATACACACACACACACACAAACACACACACATACATTTTCTCCAGTGCTGCAGCAGAGAGAGAGAGAGAGAGAGAGAGAGAGACTGTGTGGAGAAAGAACTGATAATAATTGGCACAGTTTAGGTTTTGGGTTCACTCTGCTACATATTAACAGCTCTCTCCACCCAAAATTGTTTTGCAATGGTATTAAGAGCAGGGAGATAAATAAACAGCGCAAGGAGGAATACAATCAGAGTGGGACGCATTATAATTTAAATTTTAAACACCTACATAAAGCACCTCTAAAGGGAAGCTGGTCCTGCGAAATCTTGTGCAGGGAATTATGCTAACGTGCGACGTCCATGCAAATGGGTACGAATGTTATAAACAAGGTGATGCTTCAATGCTAACAAATTCCAATTCTTTCCCGAACCCTTCACCCTAACTAATCATTCCGTTTCTCCACACTGCCTTGTTTGCGGCATTAATGCAAATTTGCCTTTCCGAGATTGCATAGGAGATTAGCCCTGCTCACAGATCTCTGATGATGGACATGACTCAGATCATCTGATATTACAGTTGAAGTTCTTTCTTTTTTTTCTGTCTCTCTCTCTTTCTTTTTTCTCTCTTTTTTCCCTTTGGCTTTTTTTTTATTTCAGAAATCCAGCAGAAGCCCAGGCTCTCCATCACTTGGCAGTGTCTTTGAGAAGATGATACATGTTTATTAGGCCGACTTAATTGCAAAAAACAGATCAATATATTCCATCAGGCTTTTTTCACTGCTGAACTTGAGTTCAGACAGATTGTTCCAGCACAAGCTCAGAAGCTTCAGCCAGTACTTTACTTCTCTCTCTCTCTCTCTCTCTCTCTCTCTCAATCTTTTTCTCTCTCGCTCTTTTTCCTCCGATATCTTCCGAGACTGCAGCGGGCCTGTTAGACCTTGTGAAAATGGAATCTCATTTGAGGGGGCTCAAAGATCTTGGGCGACTAAAACGGTTTGAGGAGGGGGAAAGGAATGACTTTTGAATATGCGCATTGCATGCTTGCCGCTGTGAAAAAAAAAAGAAAAATCTATAAACATGATAGCCCGAGTCTGCGCTTCACGCCGTCACCAGTCACCCCGCTTAAGCAGCTCTGCTGCATAAAAACCGATGCATAAAATACAGTTTCAATAATCTGCAGCCGAATCAAGTCACAATAATGCAATTAAAATCTACCCAGTCAAGATCACAAAAGAGGGATGAATAAAGAAGCGAGGGCATGCTGAGAATACGAAAAAATAGAAGAAGACTGGAGTATTCATAGAGGGAAACACTTTCTTCCACTGTCAGTCAGACCTTAATAACTGTAGAAAAACATGGACACTGTGATTCCTTTTCTTTTTGTTCTATAGAAAGTATGCTGAAATGGTCTGGCATGTGTCTCAGACTGCCTTTATTGAATTTACAGAACAGCCCAGCCTAAAGGGCCACAAGGAATGCAGCTTTTTTCACTAGATATCCAGTTTTTCCAGTAAGTGTAATGATGTTTCAACTGTAAATTAACATTTACATTAAATTTCTGTTTGCTGCACCGCTAAGCCCACATCTACTATGGTCCAGTTTATCCCCTGGGCTACTGTGAGAGAATCAGCATGCACTATTCACAATTAAAAGAAGAAAAATACTGTATGTTTTTAAGCAGTATTTGAACTCTGAGTAGTGTCATGAGTAGTGGCAGAGACCAAGTACATATATTACGATTCCAGCACATCTCACTACGCTAACTCAGCTACTCCATGTAATAAACAGAAAGGCCCAGCAGACTCTTTATTGCAAGATGTTTAAGAATCTGTAACTCTGTCTTCTTACAATATATAGAAAAAGAATTGTTTTAAAAACTGATTTATTGAGGGAGATAATGAAAAATATGCCAATATTAGCACAGAGAGACCTCCGGCCTGATATGCTAATAATTATGATAATAAACTTTATTTATGTAGCACCTTTCATACATAAAAATGGAGCTCAAAGTGATTTACATAGGGAGAATGGAAAAAATCAAGAAGAACAAGCAAGCAACTAAACAACTACAAAAACCACAACAAAAACTCAATTAAAATGAACACTTACAAAAATATAATACTCAAAAACAAAAAAATGAAAATTATGATAGAATAATAATTAAATAATCAAATCTAAATCTAATTAAAAGGTAGTAGAATAAACATAAGATAAAACAGTTATAATAATAAATAAATAATAAGAAGCTAGAAAATAAAAATAAGGTCTAATTAAAAGCTAATGTAAAAAGACATGTTTTTAGCTTTTTCTTAAAAATAATAATAGAGGTTGGTTGAAAAATATGTGTTTTTTTTTTTTTTTTTTTTTTTTTGACGAATAAAAACAGAAAGCCGATTCTCCTCTCTCGATTCTCATATGGTGGATCTGGAGGAGTCAATCAGTTGATGATCTTTAGACACTTTTATTTGGAACATTTCAGAGATGCATGAAGGTGTTAAACCATTAATTGATTTATAGACTAGTAATAAAATCTTAAACTTGATTCTAAAAGAAACAGGTAGCCAATGGAAGGAGGCTAAAATTGGTTTGATATGGTCGTGTTTTTTAGTACATCAATAGACTTGCTGATGCATTTTGCACCAGTTGGCGTTTATTTTTCTGTAGATTTAGGAAGTCCTGTTCGTAATGCATTGCAGTCAGTAGTCAATGCGAGAAAAAACAAATGCATGTATCTCACTGGTACAGTAATCATTGGTGCGCTGTGTTTTTTGGCCATTAGAAGTTACAGTAGATCCTCTAGCTTCTTTCAGCAGGCAGGTGAACCCACTGCAGATCTGAGGCTAATCCAGAGCATCCAGTAGATGAATGGCACACAAGTACCTGCTCATCCAGGTGATATAAAAGAAAGCAGAACTCATCAGAGCATTTGATGGTCTTCCTTTGCTCCGAGGTCCAGTCCAGACTCTTGTGTGCCCATTATAGACACTTTGGACAGGGGTCAGCATGTGCACTCCGGACAACCTGGCCTGCAGGTACTCAGTAGGGGGTGCTGCACTCAGTGTCAGAGGGTACTCCTCCTGTCATTAAAAATTTCTCAGACTTGCCACAGGAGCTATTCTGTCAGTTCTGCCCAGATGGGATAGTCTTTATCACCCTTACACATCGATAAGCCTTGGGCACCCAGCACCCTGTCACCAGTTTCTTTTTTTCTTTTTTCTCAGACAACTTTTAGTAGTTACTCACTGCAGCTGACCAGGTCCAACCCACAAGCCATTTTGGAGATACTTTGACCCAGTCACCTGCGCTGGAGCAATTTGGCTCTTGTCAGAGTTGCTCAGGTTTAAACCCCTGAATGTTTCTCCTGCATCCAGAGACGTATAATATACATTCCAGACCTGGGCATGTAATAGTAACATTGTATAGTTATTGTACAGTTATTAGTCATTATCTTTGAGTGGTTTTAATGTTTTGGCTCATTGCTGTATAGAATGTCTCAAAATAAGAAAATGTGAAATCCATATGAAAATATATCATATATCAAAATGAAATGGTTCGGCAGACAGTGATCCAGATTTAGACACAAACCGGCCATGCAACCAACATGGTGGCCATCTTCAATGCCATCATATTGTATTTTACTTTTTTTGTTTGCAAAGATTATTGAGCTTTGTTTGCCTGACTCCTGGTGACCACTTATTATTATTATTTTTTTTTTTTATAAATAATGATATTTTGAGAATATCAAAGTCATAATGACTATTATTCATTATTTGATCATTTTTAGTTCAGCCTATTTTGTTGAGTCCTACAGGGTTCTGTTTTATGGTTCTTGAAATTGATGCTATTTTGTTACAGTATAAAACTGTAAAAAGTGTGTAAAAATAGTAATCTTGCGTAATAAAATCACAATATATTGAGATTATAAACACTACAGGGTATGGCATGGGTATTTGAAGATTTGCAGAAGGTATATATCCTATAGCCGATCCAGTATTTTAATATTAACTGTCAGTAGTTACCCACCACAGCTGACCATGATCACCACACAAGCCATCTTGAAGAAACTTTGACCAAGTCACCAGGCCATAATAAATTGATTTTATCAATTGCTTAGGTTTAAACCCATGACTCTACCCCCTGAGCCCCCCAAAGAGTTTATTACACTGTTGTTATGGGATAATTCATTATTATTCACTTTATTTTAGTGTGGTCTTAATTAGGGCTGGGAATTGTTTTAAAATGTTCAATATCAATACAATACTTTGAATTTAGTTCAGATACCCAAACAATACTTTTTTTTCAATACCTTTTTCTAAATTGTAACCAAAAAAGTACAAAAAATTATAATTATTCACAAAAAAACATATTAATTTAACAGTTGACATTAGTTATGTCATTCTCATACCGTCATCATGAGAATCATTGCTTGTGCTTAAACTACATATAACTAATATTTTTCCTACACATATTGCTTTATGCATTTTAGTTTTAGGAGTTGTTTAAATAAATAAATATATATATATATATATATATATATTTTTTTTTTTTTTTTTTTTATACATTGTGCTCAAATTTCAAAATGAAAAGAACAATAAATTACTCTATATATTCAATTATATTAGTGGTGTCAATCACTTAAAAAAATAAGTCAGGCAGACTAGAGCTTTTATACTGTATTATAATATCTCAGAAGAGAGAGACTGGGTTGTTTTTACCACATTTCTTTTAGACCTTTCAGTACTCCGTAGTACAGAGACATTTTGGTCGTGTCTTTTTGGTATCGAATTTCGATACCCAGCCCTGTAGTCTTAATGTCTCAAAAGTGAGAAAACAACAGGCAGGTGATGATCTAATTTTAAAAATAATCTGCAGATAAAAGGGGAAACCTGTTCAATATGACCACCATATAATCAATATAGAGGCCATATTGAATCATGAAGAAAAATTTCTACCAGATTAATGCGTCGCAAAGCTTTGTATTTGAAAAGACTGCAGCATACAAGATGGCCGCCATGTTGCTGACATGACCTAACAAGTTTCCACCTTTCCCAAATAGTTTTTTTTTTTTTAATTCTAAAATTGTTCCACTGTCTGCCGCATTGTTTTCACATATATCAGTGTTCCCTGACATTTTTGTGACGCTCTGTCTTCAAATATACAGTTCTTGCTTTTGCTGCAGTTCGATGTTTGGTGTGTCACATGGTGTTTGTCTGTCTGCTCTTTGCAAAGTTATTCTTTACGACTTCATTCTCACACCATAGAAGCCTCTTAAACCTGCTGAACTTAAAACAGCAGTGAAGACAGGTATTCTCGCTGTATCCTGTTGTTATGACAGTAAAGCACTTTTAATCGATTAGGATCATCTGCTTACAACTTACAAGCAGCAAGTAATGAACCCCTCACTACATAAGAAAACAGTAATCTCTGCAACAAGCCTTTTTTTTGTCTTATCTCCGAGCTGAGGTCTTTGATTTATTTTGTGTATTATTGTTTGCAATGGAAGGAAAAGAGAAAGCAAGGACTTAAAGGCTGCTGTTTTCACCCTAACTCGAACTGACTACAGTAATCCAGAAATGGAAAATTGGCATTCTGCATTAACATGAGAGGATCTGCTCATCTGCTCGAGTGATTTGCATTATTCTTGCATTGTTGAAGCCAAAGACTCGCTGCTCTTCAAATTTTAAAGCAACACCTTCCCCCGGCGGCTCCCTCAAAGAGAACGCATGAAAACCCTGAGCAGTTGGTAATTAGTGCAAGATGTTGAATTTCAGAAGGCTATGTGCTATACATCATGAAAAAACAGACCTGCTCGAATTTGCCCAGCAGCGAAGCAGGTATTTTGGGGGAAATTACAAGGCCATATAAATATTTTGAAGTGCAATGAGATAAAAGCAATGCTAATAATTGAAGTTCTTTTTAGCTAAATCAACTTTTATTACCTCCACTTTGGAGCAGCCTAGTGGCTCACTTTCTGCACATATAAATTCCTTAATCAACTGTGTTTTATAGGGTAAACAAAGGAGTAGAAGAACCATTGTGTTCATGTTTTCAATAGCAGTTTTTTTTTTGGCGATTGTTATGCTCACCATTTGTGCCGTACAAAAGATTTGTACATATATTATATTCTACTATTATCATACTTATGGTACTGTTTAACCCATTTAACCCAATGATTCGTTAGAACAGCTCTTTTAAGAATACAGTCATAGATTTTGAGAATAAAGTGGTATTCTTAGAATAAAGTCATAATATTTGGGGGATAAATAACAATACAGTATATTGAGAATAAAGTCATAATGACTATTATTCATTATTTGGTAATGTAGGCTATTTAGTATAGCCCATTTTGTGGAGTCCCACAAGGTTCTGTTATAGGGTGCATGAAACTGATGCTAATTTGTTACACTATAGAACTATAGAAATGTAAAAAACTGACAATATATTGAAATTATAAACACCATAGGGCATGGCATAGGTATTTTGAGAATGTCATAATGTATATAAAAAAAAAAGTTGCAGTAGTTTAATATCCGCATGGCCGATCCAGCATTTTAAAATTAATAGAGTCTAGTCTTAATGTACCACAAGATTTATTTTTTGTTAAAATTATACAAAATCCCCAATGTCCCTTATTTTAACATGAAAACGTTGCTATAATTATTTTGCAAACCCTCTGGAAATGATATTGCAACTATTCAATGTTGTAATTCTAAGACTTTATTCTCTAAATATTATGATGTTATTTTCTAATTATTGTATTTATAACTGTGGCCTTAAAATGCTATTGTACATTGGCCCACACTTCAGTTTTTCAGTGAAACCAATTAGCATTACTTTCACAAACCCTAAAACAGAGCCTTGTGGGACTAAACTAAATGCACTAAACTAAAAAAATACCAAATAATTCATAATAGCGTCTGCCCTGGGTCTCATAACTGGATCATTATAATAGTCTTAGGGATACTGATGTTAATTTTGTCCTAATCATACTTTTCTTCATTCAGTTAGTGGCCAATAATTAAGTTGTACGTTTGTATTCATAACAAACTCTTCGACTTTTGCTTCTAATCAGAATTTTTCCCGCATTTCTCACACTTGACTACCTCCCACAGATCCATATTTCCTATGATCGTGTTTTCCCACCGCATTGTCTGGAGACTAGAATATTTCAAGGGTTTTATTAGATTTCCAGGAAAATGACTTCTTGTTACATCAAGCACGGCATGCAACACTTGAAAGTCTGCTCTTGTGTATGTTTACCAGTCAGCCAGGTTTTGGAGAGTATTGATTAGCAAATAAAGAAGCCCAGGAGAACATGTCTAGCCTTTTCAGATGAAAGCCTGCGAGCCGCTTGGCTCAGCTGTACGCATTGATAATGGCCAGAAATGGAGCCGTAAGCTCCCTGGTCTCTCCCCGTGCCTGCTTCTGTCTCCTTTCAGAGCGAATACAACATGCCAACAAGCCAGAATTCACTTTAATTAGATTAAACATGTGTTCCGTCCGAGAACAATAGGTCCTGACACATTTGCATGACAATGCTCCCTAATTTTGTTTGGCTTAATTCATTTTTAATGGTGGAAGCAATGTAGGCTGATTACGCTGCTAATGTATCTGCTGTGGCAGCACCTTTTGGGAGGCCCATTGTATCAAACAGCTCTGCTCTTAAAAGTTATTCAGGAGTGTGATTAACCCTCATGACTTTTTTATTGTGTGCGAGTTTTCCCCACAGGAATCAAATCTAAACTCATTTAGATGAAGAATTAGTGGCCTTCCATTGTTTGGCCTCGATGGAGGGGAGCAAAAGCTACTCGTGTGTACCTCTGCTTCTCTTGAGACAATGCTGTACAGCATGCTATTGTAACAGGTCCATAATCCCAGTTTATTTTCTTTTTTTCTGTTGCCAAGTGACCCATAGAATAACTATGGCACAGCTACAAGGCTTTTTTGCCAGGGTACTGAACAGTGGCTGCCATTGCAAATAACAAGTTGTTTTAATGAATTCTCTGGATGAACAAAAGATAAATACATGAACACATAAAACTGGTCTAAATGATCAGAAATGTGTTTCTTTCACAGGTAAATTGATGAGTCTCACAACTCACTCTGTTACACTCTGTTATATTTTGGGTTGAAACCCCTCTGACATATCTAATGAGATTTCCAAACCTGTTCATAGGTGGATAACAAAACACACAGTTAATCACTGCTTTATGCCACTCCTATAGCAGTTTTCTCCAGTTTCCAAGAGTCACTTTTGAAAGTGTAGAAAACAGTACTCACTGCTTTCTGGCTTCATCTGTAATTTTTCTAAAGAAAAGACTCATCATTTTAATATGTAGAGTTTGAAAGTCTGTGTTTCTGTGTCTTTTTATTATAGTTATTATGGTGGTATTATAGGTATTATTAAGTGTTACTGTGTGTTGTGTGTAAGTGTGTAAATACTGCAGTAGAGAGTAACAGCAGTAACACCATATGTTTCAATGCTGTTTTACTACAGACAAAGTCTGGTAGATTTTCATTTAATAATCCATTTCCAAAGGTTAGAAATTCCAGTTGTAAGTTGTTGTTAACCAATGACTTGGCTTTTAAACAACACCACACACACACACACACACACACACTCTTTTTCTTTTTTACAATATACAGTTTTTTAAAAAAAAATGGCAAGATACAATTTTTTTTTACATATTTTATTTTTTATAAATGTTTATGAATTGTAGCAGTCTTAAAAGTCTACTAGCATTTGTACTACGTAAAAAAAAAAATAAACTGAAAGAAACTGAGGGTGTTCTAAAACCTTTTACCGGTGCGCTAAATAAGAGGGATCCAATGGAGAAAAAAAATAGTTAAAACTGTTCAAATGGACTTTCTTCAGATACCAGGGGTTTTTCCATGTCAATCACATTCCTATTCTTTATTAAATGTTCTAATAATACACACATGGTGCGCTGTAATATTCCTCAGTGTGTACTGGAGTCTGGGATAAAGATTGTAGCTGTGAGATTGGGTCGGTATAAGGAGACTCCGGTGTGCCACTGTGGGCAAAATCCCACGGTACCCCATTTCTCTTCTTTAACGAAGCCCCTCCAGTTCTATAAGCTGCGATGGAATCCAGGACAGGATGATGGATGGCACTGATCACTGACCTTTTTTATGAGGGTGTCCTGCGCCATTTCCATATTCTCATACACCACCTTGAGCAAATCCCTTAAAGGAAGCCAGGTACTGTGGTGAAGCAGGTAATTTAGCTGCGGCTGACTGTAGGAGCGTAAGGATCAAATAAAAGGCTTTCTGCGAATAAGAAGCGGGTCTGCAGGGGGGTTAGTTCCTCCTCCTGATTTATGTGAGCATCTGTGTGTGTGTGTGAGTTTCTGTGTATGTGTGTGTATGTGTGTGTGTAAGGTTATATTTCCCTGAAAAAAAAATATTAGACTGAGCGACAAGTGCTTTGATGATAATGGTGTAGGTTTATCCTGACATTTTCCTTTTCTGATTTGAATTCGCTCATATCGCTCTGGGGAATCTGGGGCATACAGCTCAACACCAAACTCTGCTGGTTGAGTCACTGAATCACCAAGGATACCCATTTGACAGCTGAGCAATCAAAAGCATATATATTAAATATTCTCTGTACTGGAAGCTTTGAGCCCAGCAAGGACAACAGGTCACTGAAAGTACTACTATAAAACTGAGTGAGTACTGGTTGGTTGTGATGGTTCATTTGTTAGTCTTTCAGCTAAAAGTCTTAAATCAATAAGCTTTAATTGGGTCATTCAAGAATTGCGGGTACTTTATGTTTGCACTTTAGTTTAAAGCCATCCCAAAGAAAAAGAAATTAAATTATTTAAACAGTTTAATGCTAATAGACTCGACTGATGATTCAAATCGTTCCATATCTAAAATGTACCTGCATATATCAGTTATATTCGAGTTTTTTTTTTTTTTTTTTTTAGAACTAATTTAGTGGGAAAAATGTTGAATTAAAAATTCCCCACGAATTCTGATCTGGCTATCCAGAGCCGCATTCTTATGTATTATATATATCATATATATATATATATATATATATATATATATATATATATATATATATATATATATATATATATATATATCAGATTTCAATAAATAATAATAAAATGCAAAAGTGTAGATCTATGCCACAATTTGACTCCTTTTTTCTGGCATGTGCATCACGCAGCATAATGAGCGCAACACATTAGCTTCGCAATTCTTTTTATTTCTGTGTAAAAATTAGGGTTAATCTACAGTTACAGTAGATACAGAAGCCATAGTCTTAAATCAGTAAGCTTTAAGTGAGACATTCAAGAATTTCGGGTACTTTATGTTTGCGATTTAGTTTAAAGAGTTTTTTTTTTTTTTTTTAGAACTTATTTGGTGGGGAAAATGTTGCAATAAGCCAACATGTGTATTTCTATGTTTTCTATGTGTGCTAAGTGTAGCAATTCATTGACATTGAACAACTGAATGCCTAAATGATGTGTGGAGCAGATCCTTGTAACTTCTAATGTTTTATTCAACCAAACAATAGACATCAAAAAATTTTCAGTTCCACCAATCATGTAGCCTCAAACGCTCTCAGACAATAGTTAAATCACTTCTCACAGCCATCAGACATGTGTAGGAGGTGTTCACGTAGGTGTACAGACAAACAGTGCATGTATAATACAGTAAGAAGTGATTTAGGTAATAACATAGTTCCTTATTTATATGTTTATTTCTTTATTTATAATACACATTCTGTATTCTGCCATCTGTTTACAAATTAAATTGTATTACTTGGTTAAATAATTTCTTTATCTGCAGCTTGTATAATGATTTCAGCATGCCGTTTACACCAGTCCGTGTAATAATGTGTCACACACTATCAGAATATGTATGAAATTGTCTATCCCTCTGGTAAACTTGGGTTTGATTACCCTGCCATTCAAGCCCACTGCACTGCACCAATCAGACTGTGTTCAGACACCAGGTAAAGTGTCCCAAAAGAGTACTGCTTCACGTGAAGTTTCGGTTTCGATTTTATCTTCATCGGCATCACAGGAGCTCCAGTGACTGACAGCTGGGCTTTTTAAATTTACTTTAAAAGGGCATATCATTGGGCCATGGCATTATTTTTTTTGCGTTGTTGGTTTCTTTCTTTTTTTTTATTTTAGCATTTAAGCTTTTTTTTTTTTTTTTTTACAGTGTCCTATGACATTTATTTTGAAACAAGGATTGGTTTTTGACGTGCTTCTCCTGAAGGGCAATGAATGATGAATTATTCAGAGCCGAATTCCTATATATCAGATATATATATATCAGATTTCAATAAATAATAATAAAATGCAAAAGTGTAGATCTATGCCACAATTTGACTACCTTTTACCGGCATGCGCATCACGCAGCATAATGAGCGCAACACATTCGCTTCGCAATTCTTTTTATTTCTGTGTAAAAATCATGGTTAATCTACAGTTACAGTAGATACAGAAGCCACAAGCGTTTGCACCTATATGGCTGCATAATATCCTTCAAATGCTCCAATGGATCCTCAGCCTGACGCTGCACGGCCACACCTTAAATGTTGGCATCCGAAGACGTATGGGATGGACAAGATGCGAGAAGCAAGACACGTGGTCTGAAGTGATGAGGACTCGGTGGCCAGGAGCATCCTGTGCCTAAGCCTGCAAGGAAAGAGGCCCCACAGAAGACCAAAGAAGCGGTAGATGGACCTGATTAGAGAAGATATGCGACACGCCAGCATCACCCCAAAGGAGCCCTGGATCGAACCAAATGGTGTCAAGCATCCCAACATGCGGACCCCGCCCTCGTGCGGGACTAACTGCAAGGAAGAAGAAGAAGCCAGGGGGAAGTCCGATTTCAGCACAACCTCTGTTTTAGGCTGTGGACAGGCTGCCTTAGCCTCTTGTAATAGGTTTGAAAGTCTGAACGTCTATAAAAAGTGCCTTCCCAATGCAAACCAGACCATGGTTCAGTTGATCTGGACCAAGATCATCTCTTTTGGTCAGACCAACTTTTGATCCTTTGAGCCACAGCATGGTTTGCAGCCCAATAGTTTTCGAACCTGCTATTTTTAAGGTGACCAGACGTCCTCTTTTTCCCGGACATGTCCTACTTTCTCCTCAAATCTATCTACTTTGCATTGTGTGTGTGTGTGTGTGAAGAAGAAAGCGTGGGCTTGCCAGTGTTACCCAAATCTTTACAAGCGAAAGCATGTGTGTGTCCGCCGGTTCTACACCCTTCAGTGTTAAACGCGCAGTTGACAGAAGCAGCAGACCGGGAGAGCAGGCTTTTGACGGAGGAAACGAGGGACAGACTGAGCAGAAATGTGTAGCAGGTAGTAACATTAGTAAAGTTAGGATAACACAGGGACTTTGAGGTGATGGAGGTAACGTTAGTAAAGTTAGGATAACACAGGGACTTTGAGGTGATGGAGGTAAAGTTAGCTCTATTACATGAGAATGATGAGCAATGGCTGATATTACAGCAAACGGTCAAGAATGAGAAGTGTTGGATGAGCAGCAAGTGTATATTTTAGGCTACATCATTTTATTTTAGATATTTAGGTTAAAGCTGTGTTGAAAGGCTGCATAGTTTGAGTTTTGTAGACTCTATGCTGTGGATCAACATGTTTTAAAAAGCACTAAAACAAGTGAAATAATAGATTTTAAAGCTGATAAATGATCAGTTAACTTAAAAAGTAAGTGTAAAAAATATAAAAGTAATATTATCAAAATGTATGCCCACACTGAATAAGAGTAAAACAGTGTCAAATGCTTTTAAGACATAGTTGCATTGCATTAATTCATAAAGCAGCCACGTTTGTAGCCTGATACAAATACATGTTATAGCTGTTTAAAGGAGGAAGCACCTTTAACCTAAATAATTAGAATTGAGCTGTTATATCAGATATATTCAGAAAATACATATTAGACATGAATTCAATAGCCCCCCCCCCCCCCCCTTAACAAAAAAAAAGGTGTCCTCCTTTTCAGTAACCCAAATCTGGTCACCCTTGCTATTTTGGTTTGGAACCAAACTGATGAGTCTGAAAGTCTGGACCAAACAAGAACCATAACGCAAAATGTTCATACCTATGTTGGCAAGCTAAGCTAACAACATCAACATCACCTCACAAATGATCTCTCTTTTCCTCACACTGCTTTTTTTTTCTTTCTTGAACCATACAGTGAGCCTGGTGAGTGGTGCAGCTGCCTGAGCGTTGGCCTTATCATTGGGAGATTATGCGTTTTTTTGATCCCCATTGATGGCACACAGCTATCTGCGGGAATCAAAGACAGCTTAATTAGCCTCACCCTTTTTGGAATGAGCCTCCCTTCTCCCCCCGTCACTCAGCGTGACGCTAACCAATCCTGGCTTTCTCCTCCAAGCGTGGTGAGCTCTATAATGACATTGTGTTAGGAGCAGTTTGAAAAGACGTGGTGGCTGGCTTCATGTGAGTCAGAGCAAGTGTGTGCTGGCCTTCACCCTCCTACTGCTGAAGGCTGGTGGGTGGGTATTAGACATGACAAAATTGGCGAAAAAAAGATAAAAAAAATACAGCACCAGAGCAGCAGTATTGTTGCTCTAAATGATGAGCACAGGGATGAACTGTAAACTACATTATAGGCAGTGTTCATTTTGTTGACGAATAATTTTCATCATAATTTTCCTCAACAAACCTTTTTTTCAAGAAAAAAGCGAGACGATAACTAAATAAAAACTGCAAATAAAAATATAAAAACGACGATTAAATTAACTGACATTTTCGTCAACGAATAAAAACGAGATGAAAATCTCTGGCAGGGAGGGCATCCAATCAGAACTGATTTAGTTTTGTGAAAGGTAGGGACCAGTTAACCAGGAAGTTAATGACCTGATTTCTAGAACAAAATGTAAAATTTAAAATATTTACAGTCACATACCTACAGTAATAAAACGTGTTGAATCATATATAAATATAAAAATATTTTACATTCAAATATTAATATTATTACACAACTGGTATAGTTAATAATTCAAGGGAACTGATAAAAAAAAGCATTTACATTTACACCCTTTACGTTTTTTAAATGTAGTTTAGTCGACTATATTCTCATGATAATTAGTCGAAACTAGAATCTAAAACTAAACACATTTCAGATTAATAAATTATGACTAAAACCAAATGCCATTTTTGTCACAAGACTATGACTAAAACTAAATCAAAATTTGTTGTCAAAATTAACACTGATTATAGGCAATTTTTAAATTGGACTATGACCACAGAGCTGGTAAATTGGCTTAAATCTGATTTTTTTTTCACCAAATCTGGTGTTCATTTTAGGCTGTTCACACTAACGTGACCTATGTCCATCATCTATCTGATCAGTTTGCACTCCTAAAATGATGGCCATGTGCAAAAGAGCAACGGTTCGATCTTTGTCAGCATTGCAGTGGCAATGAAGTAATTTTATTACAGGCTTGTTACAGAGAGTGTTTGAGCTTGCTCTAAAAAGTGCACATCACCCAGCCACGGACACATTTTTGGATTGCATCCTTGGTTTTGCCTTTAAACTTTGCTTTTAAGCTTTTTATTTTCCTTCCATATGTCTGAATTTAGGACATTTCTTCATATTGTTAATCAAACAAAGACAGGCTGTGATATATGTAGCCAAATTAGATATGCCAAATTAGATTGACATAAAAGTTGCATTAATTACACTCTGGCTGTTCAGACATTCAGTGACATTGTTGCATACAATATAAAGTACAGGCCAAAAGTTTGGACACACCTTCTCTTTTTCAATGCGTTTTCTTTATTTTCATGATTATTTACATTGTAGATTCTCACTGAAGGCATCAAAACTATGAATGAACACATGTGGAGTTTTATGTACTTAACAAAAAAAATGACCTGGCCTCCACAGTCACCGGACCTGAACCCAATCCAGATGGTTTGGGATGAGCTGGAGCACAGAGTGAAGAAGGCAAAGGGTCCAATAAGTGCTAAACACCTCTGGGAACTCCTTCCTTCAAGTCTGTTGGAAAACCATTTCAGGTGACCACCTCTTGAAGCTCACTGAGAGAATGATGCCAGAGCAAAGGGTTGCTATTTGGAAGAAACTAGAATATAGGTTTTTAGTTATTTCTATCTTTTTTTGTTAAGTATAAAACTCCACATGTGTTCATTCATAGTTTTGATGCCTTCAGTGAGAATCTACAATGTAAATAGTCATGAAAATAAAGAAAAAGCATTGTAAAAGAAAAGGTGTGTCCAAACTTTTGGCCTGTACTGTATATGGAATATATGGAATGTTCAAATATTGCATATCATCTAAACTACTGCGAATCTACATTTTCTTTTAAAGTATCGTTAAATGTTCACCCAATGCCTTTTAAGTTTCCTTTATTTCATCCATCTTCTAATCCACTTCGTCCTAGTCAGGGTCACAGTGGGTGCACGGCAGGAATACCACCTGGACAGAGTGCCAGTCCATCACAGTGTACCACACACACCCATCACCCATTCAATCACACACTCACCCCTTTGGGAGCGTTTATCATAGTCAGACATATATAAAGTACTAGAGATCCAGACTTGAGTGAAAGTACAGGTGCTCTATCAAAACAGTGACTTGAGCAGAAGTGTTCTTTCAGCTCCACACTTAAGTTCAGAGATGTATAGTAAGGAAGTAGAACTACTTCACTACTTCAGTACTTAAGTAGTAAAAAGCTGTATTTGTATCTACTGGACTATTAATGTTTTTCTCCTACTTACACCTTTACTTCACTACATATTTTTACTGAGTTACTTTTACTCCGATTACTTTAACTTTTACTACCCTTCTAGTCTTTTAGCTGAACAAGACATTACCGTTTTATTGCAGTATATTGTTATTGTTGCGATTCATTGCTCCCCTCACTGACCTTGTGTGTAAAGCCGGTGTTATGCCAAAATCTGCACCCCTGCCAGGAAAAGCACCGCCTCTCGGAATGCTTGGGGTGCTTTTTAGTGTGGGGGTGCAGATTTTGGTGCGCTTTCAAAATAAACGTTCATTTTAAAACAATGTCTGCTTTTTCTGCGGTATCATTGTTGGGGGGACAAATCCACCTATTTCAAATCCACCCTGGTTCCTACGCCAATGAACAAAAGTACCTAAAGAAAACACCTGAGAACATGATGAGAACACAAACGAACAGAAGAGAACACTGTCCTCCCAGACAATGCTGGACAATGCCTGAGCAAGGATTGAACCCACAATCCCAGGCCTCTGAAGCTGTGGAACCACTGCCACCCTCTTTTTATCATCTACAGTAAATTAGTAAATGCTTCTTAAGTAGGCTTAAAATTTGCAGATTATCAAAATCAGATTATAGTGTGGCTCAGAGTGGTTGATAATCTATGATTAAAAGGGGCCACATTCTTTGGTGTGGTGCCATAAAACAACCAATTTTGGTGCTTTCAAACAGGACTTGGTTCCTCTATGGCACGGCTCCAAAGAACCCATTTTGGCACCTAGGTTTTAAAGAGTGCCGTTTGACTCGCTCTGTTTTTTGATACACTGAGTTAATGAACAGCTGCCAGGCTAGACGAAAGTCAACAAGTCAGAGAAACTTCTCCAGAAACTTGAGTGTCCTGCGCTGCCCCATTTAAGCCTGCCTGTGGTTTAAAATGTGTGTTTCTCTCACATTGGCCCTCTTCCTGCAGAGGCAGTGGAGCGGGTCAAGCAGAAAAGCACTGTTTGAGAAGGAGCTCTCTACATGGGTGCGCAACCTGTCCGAGAACGGTGGAAGGACAGCTCTTTGGCAAAGCTGCTGCCAAGACATTGGCTTAGTCATCGTGCTGGTGAATAAGGTCAATGCTGTCGGCCACAGGAAGCCGCTACGCCTGCATGCGGCGGCCTGTCTGATTGGCTCTGGCATACGGAGGCCTCTGGAGTCTGAGCAGGAGGGGTACAGCACCCCTTTCATGTGGCCATCTTTGGAAGCAGAAAATCAGGGGCAGTCATAGAGGGAAACAACAGAAGAACACTGCAACATTTGTGCAATGGTGATGAGAGTTATGCAGTGATTAAAGCACTACCACATTATTTCTTTATTTCCATGTTTTTTTTTCCTTCCACCAATTATCCTCCCCAGTGTTAGTCATTACCAATTCCCACACCCTGCTTGAGTCTTCCTTACTGCAGAGCATCACCCAATCTGGGATTGTGAAGATAAGGATGTATTTCCACTGAGACAGCAGATGAAGTCAGCCATCGCATCTTTTTGAACTGCTGCTTACGCAACGGTGTGGTGTGGTGCAGTTATAAACGTGCTTCAGAGAGAGAGAGAGAGAGAGAGAGACTGCTTTTTGTACATGTGACCCAACTTGCACTTATAATTGGCCAGAATCAGTACAGATAGACAGGAAAAAGGATGTTAGTCATTCTTCCTGTCTGGGCAGCATCAGGCAGGTTGTGCTCTCCTGGACTTGGCCATGAATAGCGAGGCATCAGCAAGATTTAAGCTCACGTCAAGGTGATGGGATGCAAACTCCTTAGACAGTTGTGTCAGTTGGCAGGTCATAACTATGATGTACAGGGTTATGGGAACACCCACACGGTCAGAAGGACAACTGGTCCATCATTTTATCCCCCCCCCCTCCCCCCCCCAAAAAAAACAGGGCTATACTCATATAGTCATAGAGAAAATGTTATAAACTTTTACAGGCTATGATAACACTTACAGTAGGTGATACTGTACATCTTATGTACAGTAGCTAAACAGCTTCAGATTTCACTTTCTTTTATTTCTGTTGCTGCGACATCCATGAATTTTTGACGTAATCAGAAGATATTTTATATTAAATATCCAAATATGTATGCACAGCATGTCTATTTTCTGTGGTGAACTAATGCAAATAGAATAGGACTTTCATTGGGTTCACATGAACCATTTGGCACCATGCCTAATGCCAGGCGTGCACTGTAGAGGGGGTAAAAGCCCACCAGCACTTAGCGGTGGAGCAGTAGAAAGAAGAGAGAGAGCTGTTCTTTTGAATGATAATGTTCTATCCAGTATTTTGGGGTGAGTTTGGGATGAGGCGGTGATTATGTAACATTTTGACCTTACGAACGATCTTCTCACTGAATACAATCAAACCTTTACAACAATGCTCCAAAATCCAAAAATCTAGTAGAAAGCCTTCCCTGGACTGTAGAGACTGTTACAGTTGGGCCACTCTAGAGCTGTTTTTCATTTATTTAAGAATAGAAAGGTAAAAAATTTACTCAACAGTGTTGCAGCTCTAGAGTGGCACAACAGTCTAACTGCCAGATCATGAGTTCAAATCACAGCAATGGTTCAGTACTCTATTGTCAAAAGCCTCTCAGTCTGGGGACATCATATAATAGAGGACATTCTTACCTACAGTACAAATGGAAAACAGTAATACACAGTAAAGAAATTGAGGGGGAGGAGACAGAAATACTGGTCTACATCTACATCAGATTTACTTATTTAAACCTTATTTAATATGAGATGTCAAATTGAGATACATGATAAAAATACCTAAGTCCATGTGTTTTCACACATAGTTCATTTCTTTGCTCTGAATCAGTTGAGTTTGTTTACTTGGAGCGTTTTCCTCTTGGTTTGGTTTGTTTTTGCACAGTGTGGGAGGGCAATGTTTTTTTCCCCTCCTGGACAGGATGTGTTCAGGAGCATCATGGCTCCCATCAATGAAAGTCTTACCCGCTGCTATCTACCTATCTATCTATCTATCTATCTATCTATCTATCTATCTATCTATCTATCTATCTATCTATCTATCTATCTATCCATCCATCCATCCATCCATCCATCCATCCATCCATCCATCCATCCATCCATCCATCCATCCATCCATCCATCCATCCATCCATCCATCCATCCATCCATCCATCCATCCATCCATCCATCCATCCATCCATCCATCCATCCATCCATCCATCCATCCATCTATCTGTCTGTCTAATTGTCTGTCTGTCTGTCTATCTCAGCAGCAAGTGCTGCACACATACTGTTCAGTGAGAAAGCAGTTGCTTTGCTATGGAGACAGCATTAGTTTATTTCTGTAATAATGATCTGGACAATAAATCAGGTTAAACTGCACCTGAACATCAGTTTATCTCATATATGAGGAGTATATTTAATAGTTTTGGATTGAGACGGGATCCCATTCTCACCACAAACAAACTGTTCCAAAGTTCACTTTGAACTGGACTGAGACCACCTCCTCTTGCAGGTCTTGGTATGACTGTATTAGTCAGCATCTGAGTGCGATTACTGTTTTCACACCTGCTCAAACGTATCAAGGGTGCAAACAAACGATTTCAAACCAAAAGTCCATCCATTTTAACCCGATCAAATAGTGCTGGTGTGAAAAAGCCCTTAGAAGAACTATTGGCTAAACTTAGTTAAGTTAACTAAAAAAACACTCTATAATCAATCACCTTATCATATTACTTTAGCTATGCTGTAATAATTATTTGTTTATGTGTTTTTACAGTACATGGATTGAGGTTGAGTAAACAGAAAAGTTGTGCTGGAGTTAAAAGTTGAAGTTAATTAAATGGATGAAGTTTAGTTTTTAATTATGGATTAAAGCTCTGGTTGTCTAATGATGCTATAAGGCAATCTCACTGTGTTTGTTCACTTTGTACAAAGCAGTTGAGTGTGGGAGTGTCTCTTTGATCCCTGTGGAATCTGTTTTTCAGTCAGAAAGATCAGTTGACAGAGTTAGGGTACTGATCATGAAATAAACTGCTGTTTAAAAGTGTGCGCGCCAAGACACCATTAGTGTGTGAAGAGTGTGGGTTGGAACAGTGGAGTGTTATGGTCTGTCGGTGTCAGAGGTTTCAGTGCTGTGCGTGACTGAAGTGGCTGTGTAAAGAGCGCTTCTGGACGTCATGTTTAACAATTTTAAGAAGTTTAGGCCTGAGTTGTTGCGGAGGTCAACAGGAGGTCATTCCCCTGTGTGCCTTTTTATTTACGGTAAATTCACTCAGGCAAGCTTTTCTGCCTTTACAACCATAACATGCTATCAGCTCATTTAAGCTTTCAAAGGTTAACACATCAGAGACCCAGCCGTAAAATCCAGTGATAAAAGGTTTGATAGAATTTTACACCACTGCCAAGCTGTGATAGAGGACAGAGTGCCATTCAAGCAGCAGATGTGACTTCCATATTTATATCTGTAACTGATGCAGAAACAGAATGTGGAGCTCAGGAAACACACAAAGGCGTATTCTAAAACGGAGCTAATCCCAGTCTAAATCCAAAGTTTATCTTTTACCTCTGATATCTTTGGACTTTTTTTTTTTTTTTTTTTTTGTAAATAAGCACGTTGGCAGTACATTGGAGAATATCTTCCTGTGTATATTTGAGTTTGAATAAGTCATTCAGAACAGATTTGGAGATATAATAATAGATTTACAAAGCATTGCATTTTGGATTTAGTCTAATCCTTTCTCACTTGATTTGTTAGGAGGGAAGCTGGTGTAGGTGTGTGTGTGTGTGTGTATGCTCCTGCACAGCACAAATCCAATTATGAACAAACAGATTGTTGCAGACAGCTTTGTGAATAGTAATAATAATAATCATAAAAAAAATGAACGAACTCTATTTTGAATGATAAAGATCCACACTGCTGTGTCTAGTAATGGAATAAATATATGACTTGTTCATTTCTTAATCTGTGCTTTATTTATTGATTACTTTCTTCAGGATGAATGAATTCTGAGCACTCAGCTAATCAGTATTATAGGAAATGTTATATAGATATAGTTTATATAGAAAGTACATGCAGGTGTTAATACATGGCTAATTATAAGAGATCCATATACTGTAGATATGTATACACGTGTGTCTGCTATTGCCTTATAATAAAAAAAAAAATAGCACTCAACAGGAGGTGCACAGGGAGAACGGACGCAAATGCAAGTATTTATTATATATAAAACAAACAGAAAACAAACAACAAACCAGAAATAAAATGAGATAAACGAAAAAATAAAAAACATAGAAGTAAGGAATACACTGAGACTGAAAAACAAAGAAACACCAACAACCTAACAGACGTAAAAAGACGTACCGAAAGAAGTACCGACAAGGGAACACAGGAACAAAGGGGCTGTAAATACACATGGGAAACAGGAAACACCTGGAAAAGGTAATGAGGGGGCGGAGTTACAAAAGAACACAGGTGAAAACACTAAGGTGGAGACATGGAACACACGTAGGGAAAGAACACACAGGCACGGACAAGAAAGATAAATAAATACACAGGAGAGCAAAAAAAAAACAACACAGAAACAGACAGGAGAGACACCGAACAGGACATGAAACCGTGACAAGGTGTTTCCTGCTGTGTGGTGAATTTATGAGTTAAAACAAATTTAAAAACAGAATTAGACAATTATGCAGTGCATCATCTTAAAACCCGAATAAAGACTTCTAGTTGATCTTTTGCAATTCTTTAGAACGGACAATCAGAGCAGAACAGTCTTTTCAGGTTAGCATTAGCTATTAGCTTCCAGTCAGCCACTGTCCCTTTTTCTATTATGCCTAGAGTGATATTTTAGGCTTTAGCCAGACTTTCACCCATTTTTGGAGCATCTAGCATTAGCTTTTAGTTCCCAATCAGTCATTCTCTTCGCGTACTGCTGGCGTTTAGCTTTCAGAATTTTAAATAGTGAGATTTAAGGTTATTTGTCACTTTGAATGACTAAACTCACATTATTTTAATATGCTAACGTAAATATGGTTCAACATTTAAAAAGTCACCTTTAAAGCAGAAACAGGGAAAAGAAGCTTGAAAAAGCAAACTAAAACCTGAAAACTATTTATGCCAATCCAAGGAAAGGACTAGAAACACACGGAAAACATGTAGAAACAATAATGATTGATGAACAGGAACAGCAAACTTCGTCTTCACTTTACTTTATGTGTTTGGGATAATTTAGAATTTTTAAGCATGATCTGATCAATTATGGGTCATATCTTATACAACATTAAAGTAATCTTAATTATACCACTGTTAATTCCAACCCTGTAATGTGATTAGCTGAGAGGTGTTCTACTGTATGAGTGCCGCTATCAGCCGGTAATGCACTGTAACCAAAGCTCTTCATGTATTACAGTAATCCGCCACATACAGATAACCTATCCTAGCATGCAGCGCTTACAAGCCAAACAGCACAGCTCCAAACAGAGCTGCAATGAAACTAACTAATTGTAAATGTTTGTAACCAAACAGATCTTATTTTTTTTTCGTCCTCTTTAACTCAAAATCTTTCAATAAACAGTGATAATGGAACTGTGGTATAATCTCAATAATACACTCGAGGTTTGTGCTATAACGTGTTATATTGGCACTGCTGTGCTGCAGTCATAGAGAGCCAATATTACACATTATAACACTTCCTCCACTCCCTGTATTATTGCTTAACTAATACTGCAATAGGTCACAATAAATGGTACCACTTTAAAATAAGACTAGGGTTAATAAATGGTTTACAATTAGTTTATTAATGGTTACTAATTAGGTTGTAAATGCCTTAAAAATTATTAACAATCAGTTATAACACATATACATAGAAAAGGCAACAATGTAGATGGCTGTGTGGGTTCACTATTTGGCAATCAACAGCTCTACGTACATTTCTACAAATGTGTTATAACTGATTGTTAATAATTTTTAAGTCATTTACAACCTAATTAGTAACCATTAATAAACAAATTGTAAACCATTTATAAACCCTTTATAAAGGTTGTCTTATTTTAAAGTGGTACCCAATAAACTATTGTTAATAAATCAGCATTTTTTTTTTATTGAAGAAAAATCAAAGATCACTTATTTTCCAGACACTGTGAAATCCCTTTGTTTGGTTTTATTATATTTGCAGTGATTAAATTAGGTAAATTGTGGGTGCTTTATTAAAAAGCATGACATTGAACAAATTAGTTTGGTAAAATGCATTAGGAAAAGTTAAGGATTACACTTTTATGGCTGTTTGCGGTTAATAAGAAGAAAATTGTCTGGGAGTGTGACATGCTTCTGTGAAGAGTGATTACTTTAGGTTGAGAAAGCCGTAAGCAAGTCATCCAACACTTTGACACATCATGAATTACACTGCACTGAAAGAAATGCGTTTGATATTTTCAATTACTTGAAATGGTTTAAGCCACTTTTATAGAGTATCAAAACCCTGATGTAACACAGGCTTTAATGGAGCTCAGATCAACAAAATACATTTGGCATTTCCAAGGACTGGAAATGAGGGTTCAGGGTTGTGCCCAGCAGACTATATAGCAGCTTTCCTGTGTCAACTGAGACCAAGAACGAGTTCTAAAATAAAAAAGATCTAAGTTTTTCTAACAACTCTTTTTTTTTTTTTTTTGCTGCTGTTAATCAAAGGCATATCCCAAAGAAAATACTGCAGATTTCTCAGAATAAGATCAGAGTTGAACACTTAGGCTCCCGCCCACAGGCAATATTCTCCTCTCAGTTCTCAGATCTCTAGCTCAACACAGTGGAACAAAACTACTTTAAGACATTTTCCTTACAGAGGAAAATGATTCCAGACAGATTTATCAGAGTATCAGATTTAGTTTGTACTTTTACACACTGTGATATCCCAATCGGGCACCTCATAGTAGATGTACAGTATTGTAACGAAGTAAAACTACTTCAGTACAGTGTTTAAGTACTAAAATGCTGTATCTACACATTTCTATTTTTTTTCCCTGTTTCCACTTTTACTTCACTACATACAAATCTGGAAAAAAATAAGAGACCAAAAAATAATTTTTTACCAAATTGAAAACCTCTGGAATATAATCAAGAGGAAGATGGATGATCACAAGCCATCAAACCAAGCTGAACTGCTTGACTTTTTGAACCAGGAGTAGCATAAAGAAGTGTGTAAGACTGGTGGAGGAGAACATGCCAAGATGCAAGAAAACTGTGCTTAAAAATCAGGGTTATTCCTCCAAATATTCATGTCTGAACTCTTAAAACTTTATGAATAAAACAACAATGTTCATTTTACTCAAACATAAATCTATAAATAGCAAAATCAGAGAAACTGATTCAGGAACTGAAGCGCTCTCTTATTTTTTTCCAGAGCTGTATTTTTATGTATGTTGCATCATTACTCGTTATAATAATACAAATGTTCATCATTTCAAACCCATATTATCCCATATTATCATTTCAAACCCATATTATTACTGCCATAACATTCAGAATATAAAAAAATAAAGATTTCTTCTTTAAACACAATTACAAAGTAGAAAATTAGGGAGCTTCTCACAGTGAACACCAGTATTTAAAGGGTTAAATAGAACAGAACCAAAAATATATATATATATAAAAAAAGAAATTACATGATTTATGGATTTAAACAGTAATTTTCCTAATTAGCACCCTAATCAGCTCATTGATTAAGAGCCACTATTTAAGTAAACATGTATCTTGCTGTTGGACCAATAGAAACACTCCAAAATAGTTTGGAATTAATTATTTTATTGATTTTCACTAAAAGTTTTTGTCTCACAGCGAGATGATATGTTGAATTTTCATTTTGTTCTACAATTAATTTTCATCTACGACTATGACTGTCTAGTATGCTACATATGATGGTTATTACTGAACACTGTATTGGTGCTCCACTGCCCTTTGTGTTTATTGTGCCTGCTGTCATATTGTCATATTTATCATATTTATTGGTTAATTGTTTGCACATTGCGCTTTGTTCAGTTGTGTTTGTAGTCTTGCATTACTCTGTGTTGCTCTAGGGCCCTGGAGGAACACACTTCTGCCCCTCTGTGTTTCCCAACATGTGCAGAATAAACCTAAAATATCAAAGAAACACTAGATTAATACTTTAGTTAATTCTAGCCGTCTGAAAGCGGAAGCTGTTGTGGGGATGCAGGAAAGGTGTGTCTGCACAGTTGAACAGTGCACCATTACTCTAGATTCTACTACCTCTCACTAAATCTCATCTCACTTATTGTAATGTTAGGCAATGCAGGCAGGCATCTGTTAGCTGACATAACAGAATTGTCAGTGTTCAGAATTGGCAATATTCTCCTCTGGGCTCTTTGAGCTGTACAATACTGTTGTATCAGCAGCATTTTTGAAAAGAAGTGCTGGTGCTTCATATGTCTCAGAGGAGGCACATGCTAGTTATCACCCTCCAAGCTTGGGGGCAATATGTGTCATGGAGAAGCCCCAGATAGACAGGCAACTAGCAATTTCTAAATAAGAAAAAAGGTTAGAGGTTTGTGTCTTTCTGATTGTTGGTTCCATTCATATATATATTTTATTAGCAGCATAGAAGCTAAACGATGCTTCTCTGTGCTTTGTGCTTAACTCTGACTGAACTAACTCATTTGTTCCTAATTGCTTAATCACATCTGAAAATTAAGTTGTTCCTAATCTATTCAGTGATTTTTTAGACATTAATAGACTTTAAAGTGAAGCTTTAAATACAGTTTTAAGCCCTCCTATCTTTCCCACACTTAGCTGTACCTGTGATCTCCAGTCTCCGGACTACGATAACCAGGATGCACCACACGCTGACTGTCACGATCACATGATACTACATGTGGCACCAGCAGGAAGTTAATCACCTGAATCCTAAACACCTAAAGACCTGCTTACTGGCCTATATAAACCACTCACTCCACTTCACCCATGGCTGAGTATTGTCAGTTTATCCACAATACAATGCATTTATTTCCGTGCCCATGATTTTCGTTCTAGTGTGATCTTGTTTTGTTTTGCTGCCCTTTGATACCTCCTTGCCAGTGTATGACCGTAGGACTGTTATTAGATTATGGTATGTTCAATCTTTTTTTTCTGCTGTTCTCTGGTTTTGAACCTGCTTGTGTTGACTACCCTTTGTACTATACATTTTGTCAATAATCCTGTTTTATTGTATCTGTGCATGCCTGAGATCTGCCTAGCCAGGACAGGTGATATGTTTTATTTTTGTTTTTCTAGTCACCTGCAATTTTAATCAAACAAAAATTAGATTTTTGGACATCTGGTCAAGAAACCTGTAGTAGAAACTTCTAGACTGCAAAAATGTAAATCTTAGCATTTTTCATCACCTTAAATATAGCTGAAATATATCTGACATTTGTAAATTTTGCATTGTTGTCAGAATTCAGAATAATTTTCTAAACCTGTTTTTCTTTGTTCTTTGTTGGTTGGCAGATATGTTCCTTGTTTTAAATATAATTTCCTGGCAAAAAAAGAACAAAACATTATCTGCCAATGCAATAAAACACTTTTAGTAGATAAAATTACTTAAATTGACCAAAACTGGATGACCAGAGTACATCACAGAGTACAGGTGTACATGTGAGTGAAAAACTTGGGTGCAGATTCCCACCAAGGTGCAAAGAATAATATTTACAAGAAGAATAATAAAATAAAATATAATATAAAATAAGCCATACAGATAGCTTTACAGTATGAACAATATACACAATACACTCAATAACAATAAACATAATATCTTACACTATAGAAAAAAAATATTGCACAGAACAAATATTGCACAGATATAGACTTGCAGATATCTAGAGTGTGTGTGTGGAAGTGAGGGAATAGTCCAGTAGATAACAGAATAACTATGAGTAAGTGCAGCTAAGGAATGAGTTAAGTGGGCAGTGGGAAGTGCAGGGGGCAGAATGCTGTATAATATGGGAAAGTCTGATAGATGCAGTGTAAATAAAGTGCAGGGTGAGAGTTTGTATGGGTGTCAGTCAGTGGGGTGGGTTGGGTTGGGCAAAACACTGTTCTACTGGCTGTTCCACAGCCTGGTCGCCTGGGGGAAGAAGCTGTTTCGGAACCGGCTGGTTCTGGTTGGAAGACCAACATATCTAGCATTACTATTTAGGAGCTGACCAGTAGGGCATTTCATAATTAGTAATTACAGAGACTTCTGTGGAAACTGATAAGAGCTATTCATCAGTTATATATGTGAATAATGACAATTGTCTTGTCAAGGGGATACAGACAGACAAAGTTATCGGTTTAGAATAATCACAGTGATAAGAACTGATCTCAGATATACAGAATTAAACCAATGGCTGAAAAGTTGGAGATCACCTCAGGCAGCAGAATTATAATCATTCCAGCAATGTCACCTTGGGACCTGCATCTGTTAAACCATATGCTCTTCGGCACTTGTTTTAGCGGGGTAGTCCAAAGAGCCCTGCTGGCTCTGCTGCAATCTCTCTCTGGAAGTGGAGGCCCACAGAGGATTACTCACTCACGAAGGTCCCCCTTCGCCGGATGAAGAGAGCAATCCCTTTGAAATATGAACACAATTATTTCCTAAAATTCCTCTGAGTTCTAGAGAGTTAGAAAATCCACACAGAGCTAGTGCACTTTGTATAAGGCCAGATAAACACAATACAACATAACCTCTGCTTTAATCAGCTTGTGGGTAGGATGTATAGGCAGGTGCTTGCTATACTGCCACTGCACACCTTTTTATCTCAGCGTTATAGTGCCTTTTGTGTGGGATTATCACTCTGATAACAATATTGAAAAACAAATCTACAATATGGCCTACAGGTGGCAACCATTAATGCCTGAAGAAAAAAAAAAGTTGAGAGAATTTTATGAGCTAAGAGAAAAGTAGCAAAACACCTGCAGGATATTCTCTCATCCCCAGTCGCCTCCCTGAGCAGCAACTTCAGCTTCTGCAGGGCTGGGGAGCTCTCAGCACTGATCCTGCAGCAGCTGCTCAATAGTGTTTTCTCTGCATCAGCTGGCTGTTTTTTTGCTGCACTCTCTTTCTGTCAAAAACGCTTCCCTAGAATTCTGCAGAAATTCATTAGTGTTTATTCATATTAGCATATTATTTTTTATTATTTTTTTTTATTTTTTAGCATCATTATTTTTCATACTGCAGCCCTCGATTATGTAGTCTACATTTAATTTCACATATGTCACTACAACTAGAACATAAAAAATTAAAGCTTAAACTAAATTAAAACTGCAACCCCAAATCATCAGAAGTTGGAACAGGATGGAAAATGCAAATGTATAAGAAACACAGTGTTTCTTACATTTCCTTTGGCATTTATTTAATTGAAAAGTAGCATAAACCTAGCATATTTAATTTTTTTTTATATGATTAGCTTCAATTAATTTGTTAATATACTGTATAGAAATGCATTTCTGTATTCCTGGCCTGCAACAAATTGCAAAAAATGTTTGTGATGTTGCTATTCTTTTCTCAGATCGCTTAACACATGTTTGGGGGCTGATGACGTCAACCAATGAAATGTTTCAGGTGTTGTTTTGTCCTATTCTTTCTGCAAACACCTCTAAAGGTGTGTAAGAGTATAGGGTTGTTTTGTCACATTTTTGTTTCAGAGGCCAGTCCAGTATTTGTACCTTCTTTCTCTGCAGCCATACCTTTGTTGTAAAGTGTTCAGCATGTGGTTTTGCATTGTTTTGTAAAAATCTGCATGGAAATCCTGAAGGTACCATACGTGGATCTCAGTGTACTTTTCTGCATGAGATCTGCATCACAGAAGTTTACTGACATATTCCCATACCGTGACACACAGTGGCAATTGGACTATCTATGACACTCTGTCAACAGGCTTTTTCAGGCGAATTTCTGCCGTGTTTCTATCTTGACAGCAGGAAATACAGGTGCACCATTGACTGATTTAATCCCTGACAACAGTCAACAGTCAGCCGCACAATCCGCTCTTAGCCATGCAGTGTGTGTACACCCCCGCTCATTACACACACAAACACAAATGCGTTGCAGAGTGCAAACCTGGCTTTTAACTCAATAATAAACAGAATAAAGAATAAAATGGCATTGCTTTTTCTGTAAATTAGCTGCTGACGTACCTCTACAGGGCGAACGCACAGGAGACGCAAAAAGCGATGGGCTGTTAAGATACGAACAAGTCAGAGGGCACCTGCCTCTTAAAGGGAATTGCAAATGACACACTGATTGGTTTATTTCATGTTACTCCCCAAAAAAACACACCCATGATTAATTAAGAGTATTAGAACATGCATTTCGCACCTTAAATCCACCTGCATGGTGTGCAATTGACTGATGCCCTATACATTTCTTTGAGGACTTTTTTTAATGATTTAATTTTAATAATTTTGTCACATATTTGTTTCAAACCGCAGATTCACTGCACATCCTTGCTCCTCAAAGACTTTTGTGGATACGGCTTTTATACAGAATCATATATATATATATATATATATATATATATATATATATGTATATATATATATATATATATATATATATATATATATATATATATATATATATATATATATATATATATGTATTATTATTTCCCCCCTTATTTCTTGCCTAAACTTCGTCTATCCCACATTTCCTTTGGGATGTGTTGTAAGCCTGAAATGCAGGAATGGATGTTTATTAATATATGGTGTATGCTGTATATGGTGTACAGTGTGATGTTACTGTTAATGTTATGATCTAGGAAAAATAATTCTGTAGACTTATAGCTCAGTCCAGGGTATATTTGAGGCTCATTAAGTGAATTAGTGAAGTGGACAGTCGGTGACCTCTCGAAACAGACCAAAAGATAAATGTTATTATCAGACCCCTTCACTAGAATTAATGGAATTTGCTAATGTTTTCCTTTCAAAATAATCTATGAGCCATTTCTACCATGCTGTAATGAAATGAACAGACTGTTAAAGCCGGTAGTCTACAGTAAAACCGTCTCTCCGGCTCTTTGCCTGCAGCTGATGAGCACAACGCTTTATCTGTTTCTTGTATTTGCTCTGACTGAACCAAAACTTCAGAGTGAATCTAACCCTATCTTTAATCCACTCCATTAGTAGTGTGCTAAACATCTTACACAAGAGTATGTGCATAAGTGCCATTATATCACTCCAAAGCTCACTGCAGTGTCTTTTGTGGGTGTCCGTGTGTGTATAGAGCACAAACTAATGGAATATAAAATATGAATAGATCTTTTAATCAGATTTCGCAGAAACACCATCACCTGCGCAGCTTAACATCAAATGGAAATAAAGAACAAACTACTATATATTTTGTGGTATATTTGTGTTTAATCACACTCTTAATGTATATGATGTGTGATAATTTTGATGTACAGGGGTTGGACAATAAAACTGAAACACCTGGTTTTAGACCACAGTAATGTATTGTCCCGACGGACAGTTCTGGTGGAAACAGGAGAGTTGAGGTGCACATTGAATTCTGCCGTGATTTGAGCAGCCGTGGTTTTATGTTTTTTGGATACAATCCGGGTTAGCACCCGAACATCCCTTTCAGACAGCTTCCTCTTACAGCGTCCACAGTTAATCCTGTTGGATGTGGTTGGTCCTTCTTGGTGTTACGCTGACATTACCCTGGATACCGTGGCTCTTGATACATCACAAAGACTTGCTGTCTTTGTCACAGATGCGCCAGCAAGATGTGCACCAACAATTTGTCCTCTTTTGAACTCTGGTATGTCACCCATAATGTTGTGTGCATTGCAGTATTTTGAGCTAAACTGTGCTCTTACTCTGCTAATTGAACCTTCACACTCTGCTCTTACTGGTGCAATGTGCAATTAATGAAGATTGGTCACCAGACTGCTCCAATGTTGTCTAGATTTATTTCAGTCAGTGGCGCACCTGTGTTTTATGCCACCAAAATAGAAACATGCCAGAAATTTGCCTAAACTCACCACACTTTCAGAGCATCACACCCATCAGTGTAGATTTATTCCTGAACTCCAGTGCTTCAATTTTAACAGCACATAAGCAAGGTGTAATAAATAGTCTGTTGACGGGGTTCAAGATAGCAAAGGGCATTGCGACGCACCTTGCACAGGGTGTACGATAGGACCAAGAGACACCAGACCTCCATCATTTTTCTTCATGAGATAGGAGGAGACCTATTTGCAGATGGGAATAATTAGTAATTGGATTTGTGGGAGGTGCCAAAGACTAAAAATCATAAAACATTTCTTCAGCTTCAGCTCGTTTCTTTAAGATACACAACTCAAAATGTGAGTTTGAAAACTTTTACTTAAATTATTACTAAGTAAATAAAGACACCTTTTTTATAAGTTACTGTATCATTTTATTATTTTGTCCTGCCATTCCTCTTTTTTTTAGTGTTTGCAACAGTTTAACAGATTTGTTTTTTTTTTACATCTATTAGACTAGACCCTCCATCTGTTTCAGTGAAAGCCATTGCTCTTGGTGTATATTTTTTGCTACCCTGGATACCGTGGCTCTTGATACATCACAAACACTTGCTGTCTTGGTCACAGATGTGCCAGCAAGACGTGCACCAACAATTTGTCCTCTTTTGAACGCTGGTACGTCACCCATAATGTTTTGTGCATTGCAGTATTTAGAGCTAAACTGTTCTCTTACCCTGCTAATTGAACCTTCACACTCTGCTCTTACTGGTGCAATGTGCAGTTAATGAAGATTGGTCACCAGGCTGCTCCAATTTAGCCATGAATCCTGCCACACTAAAATGACAGGTGTTTCAGTTTCATTGTCCAACCCCTGTATATAATTAATATACAGTGAGAACTAGTCGAACTAAAGCATGACCTCCTAGAGAAGTTTTGTTTTTGTCTCTTTAAGTCTCAAAAGTTTCAAAAGTTTTTTCAGAAGATCTCACAATTCACATTTTATCTTTGCATTTTAATTTAATTTAGACAATATATTTTGATATGATATGCAGCTAAATTTGCTCAAATATTAGATAAGTTTTAGTTTTTGTTGTTTAGTTGTGATTCTGTCCCTCATTTTGCTTAATGTGTATTACCATTACTTTCTTCTGACAGTGAAGTGTTGAACCCTGTCATCATTTTGGGCCTTCCTTCTGTCCTTCTTTTCTGACTCCAAGAACTCCACTTCCCATAATGCACCTCCCACTGTCATATCCTCTACACATACCACCTAAGAGACAGTTCCTGTGTTCTTAGTCACCTGATTACTAATCATTACGTTTACCTGTTTGCCAACATTATCCTTTGTATTTATACTCTTTTGTAAAATGCGAAGTATTGCCAACACATATTTTAAGTGTAGTACTAAGCATTTTCTGCCTGTTCATTATTTTGTGTCTGAACTCTGATTTCTCATTGGTTCACTCTCTTTAATCTTTGTTATTGAGTTGTTGCTCTCTGGTTCTGATTCCTTGTGATTGCTTATATCATGGTTACTCTTGTGTTTGTGTAAAGCTCTTTGTGATGGGGCTCTGAAGATTGCGGGTTTGAATCCTGTTTATGTAGCTTGCCATCATCTACCAGAGCCCTAAGCGAGCACAATTGGCCTTGCTCCCTCCGGGTGGTTAGATGGTGCTCTCTCTCTCCTAATCACTCCTAGGGTGATGTCGATCAGCACAGTGTGTCTGTGAGCTGATGTATCAAAACCGAGTCGCTGCACTTTCCTCCGAGAACACTGTGATGCTACTCAGCAATGCTGCATCAGCAGCAGCTCGAAACAAGGCGGTGGCTGACTTCATATGTGTTGAAGAAGGCATGTGCTCGTCTTCACCCTCCTGGTGTTGGTGCATCACTAGTGATAGGGGGAGTCCTAATGAGTGGGTTGGGTAAATGGCTGTGTAAATTGTAAAGAAAGTGGGAAAACAATTTAAATAAACTGTACAAATACACTACATATAAACACAGTTCTGAGTAAATTTACAGCAGTCATTCTATTTTAGAGCCAGGTGCGCTGTGACTTTGGCGCATTTATATCTTAACAGAGTTACGCTCTGACCTAGGCGTTCACACTGTGAAGATACACCAGCAGCTTGTTTAAGGGAAGACCAGTGTAATTTTATTCTTTATTCTGTTTATTGTTGAATTAAAAGTCGGGTTTGCGAACTGCTGAGTGCACCTATAGGATGGACTCTCACTGTTGACTGTTGTCTAGGTTTATTTCAGTCAGTGGCGCACCTGTGTTTTATGCCACCAAAATAGAAACACTCCAGAAATTTACCTAAACTCACCACACTTCCAGACCATCACACCCATCAGCGTAGATTTATTCCTAAACTCCAGTGCTCCAATTTTAACAGCACAGAAGCAAGGTGTAAAAAATAGTCTGTTGACGGGGTTCAAGATAGCAAAGAGCATCGCGAAGCACCTTGGACCTTGTGGGTTTGCACAGCTCAAACTAAGATACAGAACTTAAAATGTGAGTTAGAAAACTTTTACTTAAATTATTACTAAGTAAATAAGACACTTTTTTTATAAGTTACTGTATAATTTTATTATTGTGTTCTGCCATTCTTCTTCGTCTTTTTTTTTTTTTTACAGTGTTTGCATCAGTTTAACAGATTTGTTTTTTTTTTTTACATCTATTAGACTAGACCCTCCATCTGTTCCAGTGAACGCCATTACTCTGGGTGTATATTTTTTGCACTTTCTGTTGAAATATTCACAAATGTTTGGAGCAAACTTTCTATTTCCATTATTTGTGCTAGAAAGTGGGTTGCTTGTATTAGCAAGAAACAGAAAGTTTTGGGTTGTGCCCTGTTTTCTCTTACCGCTGCTTCAATAGATTATTGTTTTCATCAAGCTCCTTTGTGGACTAGAAGCTTCTCCAAAAGGAAAAGTCTTGTAATTAAGGAAGGAAAGAAAACACATGCTGTGGGGGTAGAAGTCAATACTGAGAGCACATATCTAATTGTTTATCTTAAGGCCCTTTTCCCTGTTCTGACTGGATTGATGCGTTCAACAGATGGCCCTAAACTCAGCTCAGGAACGTGTCTTCATCTATATGCGACAACATCACAAATCCTCCTGACAGACGTGCGTTTCTTTACACAGGGGATCAGCAGTTTCACAAATACTTCGTGATTTCATTGATTTACAAATACTAACACGGTTTTGAACAGCGTGTGAAATCTCAGTGGATGTCTAGAACAGTGGGATGTGTAAGAAGTGCTGTGGAAATGTCATTCAAAAAGGGTTGACATGGATGATATTTTACTCTCAAAACAAAATACCTCAATCTGGATTGTTGAAAAACCTGGATATATGACAGATGTGTAGGCCTGTCACGATAACAATATTTTTAGGACAATATATTGTCCCACAAATTATTGTGATAAATGATAATATTGTACTTTTAAAGCACCACTATAGAAAATGTTTCTTTTCTTGCTTCTGATCTCCCAAAGGAGCTTCAAGACAATGTGCCACAGTAATAGTATACTAGCATAATAATACTATTACACCATTTTACAGTTAAACTAACTTTTTATTATTAAGAGCAAACATTGGCCTTCCAATATAAAATATTGTTATATCCTAAATAAAATAAAATAACGTAAAACCACACTGAGATTCTGCGAGTTCTGAGAAAACTGCACTAAATATTTAACAGACCTTTATAACAAAATAAGGATGACATAAAGTAACAAGTAGCAAGTAATAAGTAATATTTACATTAATTCAGCTTTTTTAACTTTAACACAAAGGCACTTGCAGATTAATTTTTATGATCATATATGTATATGCTATAAAACACAAATTAGTATGTATTTTAATGGTCAGACAAATTCTGAGCAAAGAAACACCAACATGTTTACTGTGTGGGGTTTGAGGCAGGATCTCTCTGAGGTAAAAATATTCGTATTCAATATTCCGCTCTGAAAATTGGGCTGAATGGTTGTGCTTTTAATGGGATCTTAGGTTAGTATCTCATTCGCATTGGTTGGTTCTCCTCGCTCATTTGGCTTAAAGCCAAAATACTCCCACATCGGAAAAAAATTGTTAAAATGTTCCTGTAGTGCCCTATAAAAAGGCTCTAAGAGCCTATATTTTGGTAGTGTACCTCTTGGTGGACAATTCACAACGTTCAATTTGAAATATAGGATGCCTTTCATGGCAGGGCTCCCTAATGGCATTTTCCAACAGAACAATGTTCACACACACACAACAAGTCTTTCCCATTGATGACCCTGGACTGCCCAGTTACCCCATTTATCCAAGTACCCCTCGCTGCAGAACCACAAGTCCAGGGGGTGGGGCTGGATCTGATCCAACTCTTCCTACGTCGTGTTTTCATTGGTCTGAAGCAGATCGGACTCTTCCGCACCCGGTTTTACTCACTCGTTTTGATTGTGTATTAATATCTGTAATAATAAATGAACATGGTAGCTGGTAGATAAGACACTCATTGGCATCCTTTATTTTAATTATTTATTTTTTATTTTGTCTTTAGGCCCTTTTTATTAAAGATAAAAAATGAAATAGTTAATATCTATATAGGAAATGTACAGCATTTTATTATGTTTGTAATCACAGACATGTTCCTTCTTTTAAATCTGTATTGTGTGATTTAAATGTGCTACGTAGCAAATAACATTTTGATCTATAAACGGTAAAAGTCTTAAGGTTAATTCCTGGTCGGGAAACGTAAGCGACACGTGTTAAGTTTAACGACGAATTGAAATGCGATGACTTAAAACCAATGAAAAGAAGATATGGGTGGTCAGGAGGTCAGGCTCCACCCCTTGGATCAGATCCAGCCCCACCCCCTGGACTTGTGGTTCTGCAGCGAGGGGTATCTCCATTTATCACCAATCTACAACTAATAGGACCAGCTTGGTCAACTTTTGAGTTAAACTACAACATCTGGGGCAAGTGCACCACAAAAGATGGCACATACAGAACCTGTATGTCTTTGTGCACAACCATATTTTGTCAATTAGTGTACTAGTCTATGAGTCTATGCATATCATCCTAAAAAATATTTAACTAAACTATCCATAGTAGAGTGTTCCTACACAAGTTTCATATTATCAATTAATCAATCAACCTTTATTTTCACTCTGGAAAAACATTGAGGGTGACCCTCATTTACAGTGTTGCAGAGCATTTACAACATCAAATGGATTTAAAACATTTAATAATAAATTAGTAATGAAAAGGAATAAAATAGTAAAAAATTAATAATAGAGCAAGAATGAAAAAATAAAACAGTAGAATAAAAAAGTATTATTAAAAGTAATAATAAATAAATACAAATAAATACAATATATTGAGGCAAATGTTACATTCTTGTGGTACACTTTTTGTCATATATGTTTATATGTAACTTTTTGAAATGTTAGCTTTTAAGCTTAAATTTACAGTAAAAGGTAGATCACTGCTGATGTGTCAGAACATTATTGTCATTTTATAGCAAATATCATCATCGCCGAGAACAGGAGTGAGTGTAAATAGTTAATTAATCTAGAGAAATGCTGCATTATTTACTTAATTTAGCTCAGATGCTATGCCTTAATTACACTAAACCATAAAGCACATCCATGATGTTGATGCATTATGAACATTAGAATATAAAAACTTTAGTATAGCATTAGTAAAAACTAAAAAGAAAATCACATTTTATTTTAATTACAATAAGTACCATTGATTAAAAAATTTAAATAAAGAAAATAAACTATTTTAAGTAACATCCCTAATAAAACAACAGCAACATTATGGTAGCATATAAAAGTCTCTTTCTTTCAAGTCCTGGAATTGTCTCTGGGTTATATAAGCTCTCTTTCACCCTGAAGTCACAGTGTTAATGCCAACAGAGATGGGTTGACACTCATTCAGCCTGTATACCTGGGAGGCACCTCTCCATTGTGCCCCTCTGCGATGAAAACTGGCCTATTATTGTCATTCTAGCACCCATAAACACCATGCCAGGTGATACACCTCCATCCCATCTGCCATCCAAATAGATCACCGTATGCTGGATGGCTTGTCACCGTTCATTTCTACCTCTGCCGAGCCAAACACCTGTAGGCGTAAACCAAGGGCACCTTTCCGTGCTCTGACAGACAGACTGAGGGAGAGGGCTCACACTCAGCTGGAATCGATTAATCATTCACGTCCACAGGCCTGCATACAGCTCACTCTCAATGGATGTCACAATTTCCGCAAAAAGGAAGTGGGTGCATTCGCGAGGATAAGGATCATCACATTATGGAAAGGCCCAATTCAGAACTTAAGAAACTGCAGGGTGAACTCTGTTATACACATGAATTTATGGATGTGTTTGTTTGTTAAGTAGTTACATAACATGGACATAAGTATCAGGACACCTTCTCAAATAGTGTTTCTTTTGGGGTAACAATTCTACAAGACTGCTGTAAGGATTTAAATGTACAGTGCAAACTTACCAAGACATGGCCATCCACCAAAACAGACAGATCGAGCAAGGAGAGCACTGGTCAGAAAAGCAGTCAAGAGGCCCATGGTCACTCTGGAGGAGCTGCAGAAATCCACAGCTCAGCCTCTGGCCTTTTTGCAAAAGTGGCAAGAAGAAAACCATTGTTGAAAGAAAGAACATAAGAAGTGCCATTTACAGTTTGGTATAAGCCATGTAGGAACCCAGCAAACATGTGGAAAAGGTGCTGTGAGGTGCAAAGAGCTATGTATGGCAAAAAAGTAACACTGACTTAGTAGTAAAACACCATCCCCACAGTGAAACATGGTGGTGGCTGCATCATGCTGTGGGAATGCTGTTCAGAGTTGATGGAAAGATGGATGGAGCTAAATACAGGTCAATCCTAGACGAAAACCTGTTGCTGTTGCTGCAAAAGACTTGAGACTTGAAAGGAGATTCACCTTCCAGCAAGACAATGACCCTAAACATACAGCCCAAAGTTTCTGATTTTTCCCTCTTTTTGTCTTTTTCCTCCCATGCACATAGCCATAAGCTGATGGCATGTTTTAAACTAGGAAAGGTTTTTTTTTTCTTGAGTAATTACAGATAATTCAATCAATCAATCAAACTTCATTTCCATTTCCATTTTCGGTAAATACATTGAAGGTAATCCACTTTTTTAATGCAGACAAGCATATTGTCGTTGTCCAATAAAAAACACTTATCTCCATTTTTGTCGATTTTTAGTTTACTACATAATTTAAACAGACAAACAATGTCCTTTACACTGTACCAAAATTTCTTGATGAACGGACCAATATAAACTCTTCACAATGACCTGAAATAAACTCTTTTTACATTGACTACCATTGAAAGTATAGTAGGTTTTTTCTCTCTCCTGTAAAGTTGCTGTTTTGGAGATAAGTGTTTGGTCTGCGACGATATACAAAATTAAAGTGATTGAAAATGAAGTCTAAATTATGAAAACATGCAAACAGTCTAAGATTTAACTAAAAAAAATCTAAATAAAAGGATATACAGACAGGCTAAAATGTAAAGCAATAAAACAAAGAGGTAAGTAAGTAGAATAATAAAATATAAGCACGATTCAAGAAATAAAGGACTAAACCACAATTATGAAATAAAAATAAATAAATAATAGTAATAATAATAATAATAAGTAAAACATTATAAAGAATAAAATAAAGAAATAAATAAAATGAAAAGGTAAAAGAAAGTAAAAGCAGTAATAAATCATATATAAGGATAAAATAAATAAAATAAAAGGGCTAAAAGGTAAAACATAAAATTAGCGCAACCTTCAGTAGCTAAATGCATTCAAGATTGTCCACAAACATTAGGATATTCTCAATTCTCAATCAGTACAAGTACAGTCAGTCACACTATGAAACTTTCAGGCATGGTTCGATGACTAAATCTGTGCACTTTAAAATACTTTATACAGATTCCTGCAGAAAACCTTGCTTTAATAAAGCCAAACTTTGCTGAAGCTCTTTTTAAACCAGTCATGGCCACTCTATAATTTATTCACACCTGAATGGATACAGTTCTTAAAGTGTCAGCAGCCTTGATATTGTAGCAGACATGCCCCGTTCATCTTTTGTAAGAAACCCATTATAAGCTAAAGGCTTCATACATCTGGTGAGAGAGCCTTTGGCACCGGGCTCAAAGAGTGAGGGAAGAAGTTAAGCATTGACTGAAGATGCTCTCAGTTCTGACCAAGGACCTTTTCTTCTTGGTTATCTCATTCCTATTCATGAATAAATGCATAAATGCAGCTTCTTCTAAGGAACCAGTAAAAGCAGCATCAGGTCCAGTTTACTTTGGACCAGTCAAGTACTGTTTTGTGACAAAGCACAGCTTTCAGTGCCATTTTTGGAAATGTGAATACTTGAGTGAAGGTGGTAACAAAGAAAAGTGAATTTACCTGTATGTGTGTGTGTGTGTGTGTGTGTGTGTGTGTGTGTGTGTGTGTGTGTGTGTGTGTGTGTGTGTGTGTGTGTGTGTGTGTGTGTGTGTGTGTGTGTGTGAAAAAAGTGTTGATTAATTTACTTCTCCTGAAACAATCTAAATGCAAATTGGACCTCTCTCTATCTGTATGTTCCAGGACATAATGAGGTTGGAATTCAAATGGCCTACTTGCGTTTCATCCACTTGGAGAAGTAGTTCAAATTTAAGGGAAGACTTGATCATAAACAAATGGAAATTACCAAAATGCCACATGTCCCTTAAAAAAAGTCAGATGGTAATTTTGGAAATGGTCAAAAATCTTAAAATCAAAAGTTACAGTCCACTGTTCCTTTATTTGATTTTTAGAATTTTCACAGTGATTTACAGTCATAAAACCTTAAATTAAATGTCAAAAGCATATGTGTAAAGCAGTAAACCACCAAAAAAAGTCAAAGATTTTTTTAAATGAAAAACATAAATAAATAGTTCATATGTGAGAAAATCAGAGTTGAAAAAACATGCAAATAACAGTTAAATATCTATAGAAGCTGGTAAAAAGATTTCTTTCTGCATCAAATACCTTTAGGATATGCACTATTGTAAGTAGTATTTTTTTTTGTATAAAAAAACAAGGAATTTCACAGTTGTGCAAAAGTTAGAGACCACCATTTTATGATAAATACTGTATATTTATGCATTCATACTTAAAAAAAACATATAAAATGAAGCTCACAGTACTTTACAGTGATGCGAAATAAAACAAAATAAAACATGTGCCTAAAACTGTAAAAAACAAAATAAGCACACTTCAAACATAAATAAATAATGAACAAAAACATTATATTAACATAGAAGTAAAAAAAGATTAAAAAAAGAAAATAATTCAGAGATTTAAATGAATTATTAAAATAAAGATGAAGAGAAAATAAAACAGGACTTCCTTCAAAAACTGGTAGATCACCAAACTCCTAAATCTTCCTCAACAGAAAAAAAGCACTGTTATCTAAACTACTAAAAACTACTGTTCAAAGATAAAAAAAATAAAAAAAAAGTTTAAATCATTACAAAACAACCTACACAAATGGTGGTGTTCCCAGGGTCCAGACCTCAACATCATTGAAAGTGCTTAGAATTAATTGGATTAAGAGAAACACTTACTACTACTTACAAACTAAGATTTCTAAAACACTAAAACCAAGTTAAAAGCTAAAAAGAAAGGAAGCTGGAAGTTGTAAAGCTCAAATTATTTTATATGTTGTTTTGCCTCATATAGTTTCAATTGCCAAGACCAATTGTACACTGAGTTCCACAAAATATACACTGACAATGCCAAAAGTCATGAAACATGGGCAGTATCATGTCCTATGACTTTTTTATGCTATAAGGAATTGTAGGAATATGCTTTTGAGGGCTTTTGCATTGAATGTAGATGTAATTTGTGACTTTCTGAGCCACTTGTTTCTTTGTTTGCATGGACAATTCTAGCCAGACACTGAAAGTCACGACCATTATTACCCTCTGCTGTGAATGATGTGTTCCATGTTCCATGTACACACATGACACTGTGAATGGAGGAACTTTATATGTCTATGCAACTTAGGAAATTGAATGTCCCCTCCAATTTCTGTCACCTTGCCATCAGCTCCCTCATCAGATACAGCTCACTTAACAGCTTATACAGGTGTGGGCGTTTCCAGCCCGTCTCCAAGCCATCCCCTGAGGTAACAGCACTTCATGATCAATTTACATACCGCTATCCCATGGCATGTTAATGTATTAAGTAGGTCATGCTGCTGAAAAAAGGGGATATATATTCCCCAATTTCCCATCTTCACCTTACTGGAGACAATGCTGGAGGGGAAAATCATAAGCAAAGCCCTATGCGTGACAGGTCCGCTCAAATCCAAGCCTGGTCAAATCCAAGCTTTCTCCAGTCCATGTACTGTAGCAGTTCATCTCCAAAGAAGCTCTTAACTGTGTGTCTGTGAATGAATGAGTCTAAACCCCCGTTTCAGTATTCAGGACACAGCCCAAACGTCACCTCTGCAGTTACGCCTGGCTTGACCACTCCAGGATCGATGTTCCTGAGGGCTCTGTGAACAGCAGCGTTAGCCGCACTGAGCGCCGGAGAGCCAATCTGTCTAACTGATACAAATAAAGTTAAATGTCAGGCGCACTGTTAACATGCACAGACAGATAATCCGAGATGTAATATAGAGAGAGGTTGACATTTCCTAAAATTGATTTCGTTTGAAGAGGGTAAGGGCACATTCAAAACACAATCTGACAGTTCTGTTCTCGGCGTCAATACGCCGAGCAAACTTTAACATATTACTCAGAGATAGGAGGGCACAAGTTAACACATCTTCTGCCACTCACACTAATTAAACCTGAATTTCCATAACAGCCATAATAAACAGGTTTCATGTTACCTTGATACCAAATTTATAAAATTTGGGCCTGGAATCAAACATTTTTACGCATTTACTGGAATTCAAAACCACCTTCAAAACTCCACATTTGAAACCAGGGACGTGCACAGGAATCTTGAAGGGCAGTTGCTCTAAGCTCTCCTCTTTCCTGTATTCTCCTGTATTCGTCTCTTTTCAGTGGGCATTTCGAATTTTCTGCATTAACACAACGTGCAAGTGAATAATTCGAATAGTGCTTTATGTCCATCGTTCATCTTGCTTGATAAAATGAAATGTTATCAGCTGCATGTAACTTAGTTTGGTTAGCCTCCCACAAAACAACCTGAGCCATGTAAAACGCTGACTGCAAGCTAGCTGGCAGTCGGGGTTTTTTTGCTACCTAAACGTGGCACAGTAGGTGGCTGTCAGATTATTTAGGATCACTAAACGTCCTAAACTCGACGACATCGGATTTTAGAGAAGTTGATTGTGATCATGTCTTGTAATACTGTGAAGGCTACATTTCAAGCTCACCTTCAGGGCAGTCGCTCTACTCCCACGGTCTCTGCTAGTCGGCTGACGCACCGCCCGGTTGTGTGCTGTGCTTTTTTTTTTTTCTAGTGAAGGGTGCTGTGTGTCCCCCGCTACTCCCGCGCCCCTCCCTTTTGCCTCTCGAGATGTCTGAATCTGAATGATTGACTCTGAAAACTTTGTTTTACGAAACTTCAATCAAAATTACGAATTATAAGGAAAATCTTGTTGAAATATGAAATCAAATTTGCCTATTTTATTTTTCCCCTCCCTCGGAAGGGCAATATCAGCCAAGGACGGCAAAAGGGCAGTTGCCCAAGCACATTGGACCATAGCGTCTGCACGTCACTGTTTGAAACTCAAACACGCATGCTATTTTTTTATTAGAGTGTATAAGCTAACCTAAATAAATGCTGCCCTTTTAGACTATAACCAAAATACATGCAATATTTATGATAATTGCTAAAATAACACTGTAGCAGCTACACTATACTGTGTTTCTGTAACTATTTAGACCCTTTTTATTGGGCTATGTACTGTGAATTGTGGGCCCTAAATTGGTGATCAATATATGCTATATTACCTTTATAATAGTATATTTGGATAAAAAGTCTAGAGTTCACTAAGTTCTGTTAAAACAGGTGTCTGACCCTTTTTCTGAGGCCTGTACTGTCTGTACCAAGGCGCGAGGTGCTGGTCGAGGCGACCTTGGTTTTGTCTGACTTGTGCCAAAAGCCCCCACCGTTGTTCACCCAGACGTTGCTGACTCTCTCACGAGAAGAGTGCCCAAGTGAAGAACAGGTGTGCCAAAAGCCCCCACCGTTGTTCACCCAGATACTGTATAAAAGAGCATGTATTCCTCTGTATTATCAGAAGACTGAATCCTCCTGACTGAATCTGGCTGACTTCAAGAACAATAAAGAATCAACTTAGAACTTCGGAACATTCGTCTTCTCCTTTCTTTAAACTTAAGGCACTCGTCTGTTTTTACCTTCTTTCTTTTGAACTTAGAACTTTTGTAGTGATGCATGACTAGATAAGTTTTAGAGCTCATTTTAGCTAGCCCAGGCTTCCCTTTCTGGGAGGCCTAGAAGAGTCGTGAAATAACGCACGACAGAATACTTAATACAGGGCTTAAGAAATATTATATTGCATTATATTGTAATACTGCAAGCAAATCAATATATTGTGACTCTCTAAATTTCATGTGTGAACGAACCTCACAGTACAGATTTAAAACCCACAGTATAATTTTCACAAAATCTGAGTAAAAAAGGAAGACGTTTATGCAATAAGAACAGTGGGATCTAACAGCGCACAGTACACCACTGCTATCTAGATATCTAAATTTGTGTTATTTATGATGTCACCTTTCTGTATATATTTTATTAACAGTGTAATCCAGCCTATTGTTAGAGATGTATAGTAATGAACTTAATTAAGTAAGTAGTAAAATGCTGGATCTGTGTCTAGTGGAGTTTTATTATTTATCCTACTTCCTACTTCCGCTGATCTAGAAAATAAATTGCTGGTTCGAATCCCGGTCATGTAGCTTGCCATCAGCTGCCAGAGCCCAGAGAGAGCACAATTGGTCTTGCTCTCTCTTTGGGTGGGTAGATGGTAATCTTTTCCCTTGATCACTACTAGGGTGATGTCGATCAGCACAAGGCGTCTGTGAGCTGATGTATCGGAACCGAGTCACTGTGCTTGTTGTAGCATCGCTCTTGATGGGGATATACAGCTGACTAAAGCTGCATACTTATAATGCTAAAACAAATGCGTGCTGCAATCAAATCTAAAGGCGGTCCAACGAAACATTCGATTATGTCGCCTTTTTTCTTTTTCTTTGATGTGTTACTGAGAGACTAGAGTACTGTTTGAGGGGAGCAGACGGACACAAACTGTATAATGTAGATTTATAACATTTCCCACAAAATCAGGAAAACTCAGTGGGGAAATGTAAGATACCCAGTCTGTTTATAATCCGCTACCTATTTAAAAAAAAAAAAAAAATCCCATATTTTAGGAAAGGTTTTAACAAGTACAATCAGTTCAGGTAATGCTAACTGATAGCGTCCTACTTCACTAGCGCTCTAACGTCTCTCTGTATCCAGGGCATGGACAGCAGTTATCATCAGGGAATAGCAGTACATTATACACAGTTATAATTGTGCTTGTTCATTCAGACACAGAAACGGAAGCATGAAAACGCCTCTGGAGATGGTAGCTTCTCTATCTCTCCTGTGCACAAACCATAGCCTCCGGTCACTGGTGGCCTTCCAAGACAACAAACCTCAGAATTTTTGCCCCAATTGCCATGCAGTTGACAAAGTGTTTATGTCCAGCAGGCTGTGTCACCTGCAGATCTCAGATCCACGTGGAGAGAATGAGTTAAAATGTCACAAAATGCAGCAGTTTGAGATCAGAAGGAATTCTTTAAATGGCAAGGTCCTGTAAAATGCCATTTTGATCCCTGGTGGCTATGCCTTGGTTGACTTGTCATCCTGCGCTGAATGAGAGAAAGAAGCTCCCGTGAGTGGATGCAGAGTGACAGACATTTCCCGAGTGGCTTTAGACACATCAGCTTACACTGCAGGAAAGGGGAGTGTGCCCTTTCAGCCAGAAAGCAGGTAAACCACTTTAGCAAGAGGAGGATATCGCCGTATCTGCACAATTTGTCCAAACATGTCTTCTAGTTTGAAAAGAAAATGTCATAATGTCATCTATCATGATGGAGCATCTTTTTTATACTTATTATTTATCAGTTGATTTATCAGTTTTTTTTATTTTATTTAATTAGTATCTGGATGAACTGTTGCGATTTTTTTCTAATTTCTTAACATGTTATTCTTCAAAAAATCTGACTGTTAAGTGTCCAAAAATATGGTTCTTTTGAGGGATACAGTAGCAACGCTGTTTTTGTTCCCTTCAAGACAATTATACCACAGTTAGTTCCGACCCTGCAATGTGATTGGCTGAGAGGCGTTTTTTAAAGTGACGTTATCAGCCGGTAATGCATTGTAACCAATGCTCTCCATGTAATACTCTGCCACATACAGGTAACCTAGCAACGATGCAGCGCTATGACCGCATCCCAGCAGTGCCAATATTACACGTTATAGCACGAACCTCAAGTGTATTATTGTTTAAATAACCATCATGTACTGAATTTAGTTTAATTAACCTTCATCTTTCTACTGATTGGTCAAGGACATTCCATTTTACATTATCTTTTTGAAAAAAAAAAAGGCCCTGAAATGACAGCTGCTTAGAAACGTGCTCAATGCCCCTGTGACTGAACAAAATGTATATTTTTCTTCATTATCCCACATAAAACACTCAAATATCTTAGTACATGTATCTTTATAGATGCTTATTGTTGTTAGAAAAAAAGAATAATGGACAATGGAAAGTTGCTTGCTGATTTTAAAGAATTGAGGAAACATTTCTGTTCAACTGATTAATCTTTTTAAAGTGTGTCAGGGCGCTGGTGCAGGGAAGACGTGGAGGCGGACGCAATTGCAAACAAAAGGGGATTTATTGACAAAAACAGATACAAAATAAACAGGGATTTACCGAAAAACTGGACAGAGGAAACTTGGGAAAACATGGAGCTCTGACAGATGATAAACATACAAGGATCGACACCGGGGAAATGGAACACGGACCTTAAATAGAGGTGCACACACACAGGAAACATGAAACACCTGGGACGAAGGGGCGGAGTTACAAAAGAACACAGGTGAGTGGAAAAACACAGGCAGAACACAGGGGCACGGGTCACGTGGGACAACACAGGCACGAGGACAGACAGGAAACAGGGCCAGGACCTTACAAAGTGGCTGTGTTAGTTATGTATCATGCTTGAATTTTTGCACCAGGAGTGGCATAAACTTATCCAAAAGCAGTGTGTAAGACTGGTGGAGGAGCCATTTTTTTCATGCCAAGACTGTATGAAATGAAAACTGTAATTTAAAACCAAAAATAACCAAATATTTATTTTAAAATATTAAAATATCTTAAAACTTTATTGCATTATTTGAAGTCTGAAATAAAATTGTTAATTTTATATATATTTATATACAGTACCAGTAAAATTTGGTGTTTAACTCAAACCATGAAGAAAAGCATATGGAATTATTTAGTAAACAAAAAGTGTGTTAAACAAACAAGAATACGTTTTATATTTAGGTTCTTCAAAGTAACACTTCTTGCTTAGATGACAGCTTTTCAACCCCCTTTAAAAAAAAATTAAGAAACGTCAAGAAATTTGAAAATATCCTCAAGCGAAGTTACAAAGACCATCAAAAACGTTATGATGAAACTGGCACTCATCAGGAAAGAAAGCACCTGGGGGAAAAAAAAACAAGAGTTACAGAACAAATTCTTCAGCACAAGTTAACCCCAGATAAGAGCACCTCAATTCCTCACAGAGTATATATATATATAGTATACTGGACACTGAATATCTTACTGTCATTGAAACGGCTGTAAGGAACATGCTTTAATACAAAAAATATACTGACAGTTTTTGGCCTGTTTGTTCTCTGGACTGAGGAAGATACTAATTGAAGGTTTTTCCTAGAACTCTGTCTAAGCCAACAGCAATTCTAAGAGCCCTGATGTTAAACAGCGGAGCTGTTTTAGAAACAGTGTCAAGTGTTATTTAGGATGCTGAAGACCTGCTACACCTTCCACGCCGGTTTTCATCCCACCAGCCCTGCAGAATCATTAAACAGTTCAAGCCACTCTGAGGGGAACAGCCTGATTCTATCTAAGTGTCCAAGTAGATGTCCTGATTGCTTGGTACATCGCTTACTGGTACTTTGCAGTCTTTCCAACCCACCGAGAGTGCAGCCAGTTTCACTCTCAGGGACATCCAACCACAGACAGCATATGGCACAACTGGGACTCAAACTGGCGGTCACCTTTACACATTGCACAGCGGAAAACTGGGCTTTAAAGTGTCTTTCAAAAGTAAATGTCACTTTAGAACTAGTGAATGTGGGGAAAAAAAATCTTTTGGTCAGTAGCTGGTGTTGGATGATGTTAGTTTGGGACTACAAAGCACCTCCAGCTCATCCCAGAGATACCAGATCATCCTCCATCACTCCAGAGAACACAGTTCCCCTATACCTCCAGGCTTAATACCCCTCTGGATGTCTAAATGATGATGCTTGGCATGAAGCATAGTGACCTTTGGCTCACGTTCAGCAGCTCCAGATTGCCCCATTTTATCAGTAATGCTTTTTTTATATATGAGGTAAATAGTAGCTGTGTGCACAGTTGAGTGTCAGTGTCAGGCAATTGGTTCAAAGTACCCAAATTCACCAATTAGAGGGCTGCCTGTGTACAACAGGCTTCAAAATTGTGGAAGTAGCTTTTAAAATAGCGGGAAACTATCCTAAATTACAGCTATTTCAAATGGTTAAAAAAAATCAATAGGACACTAGGAAGCTGTAAATAAAAAAATAAAAAAATCAAGACACTTAAGATGTGTCCAGAATGATAAAGAGAGCTATAGAAGTTTCTGAAATAGGTCAGAAAGTATAGCATAGCTTTGACAATAACATCCATACAATAAAATTCTTATGCAGGAATCATTTTCATGTTGAAAAAGTGAGTGTTAAATTGCATTTCTTGAACAACTCTTCAAGAAATTCTATAAATAGATGATGAATATACTTACTAATTTTATGTACTGTGGTTGGCCCCTGGGGTTATGGGCGTGACCACTGTGACCCGGTAGTAGGAGGTACACAGAGATACACAGACACGGGGAGAAAATGAACTCAAAACGTACCTTTATTGACTTTAAACACCCTCCACCACACCCAAAAGAACTTAAATGAACATAAATGCGGCCCAGTTGGGTTCAATATATGACTTAAAGTTTGTCTCTTAGGTCCGTGCAGCCGTGCAAGGCTATGTTTTTATACCTGTCCCAGCTGGCGGCTTAATTAATCATTCCTGATGCGGACCAGCTGGGACAGACAGGGCTGTGCGTTCCGGCGTGGGGCGGACCCACGGCTCCCCCGCCTCCTCACGCCACAGTACTTTATGTAATTTTTTTTGTTTAAAAGTTTAAAAATAATCTTTGATTTTAACAGTGCATAA